>NC_043976.1:44947594-45107839 GCF_902148855.1 Sphaeramia orbicularis | reverse complement strand
CTGTCCAAGAATATAAATGTGGCGCAGATAAGTGGTTAAACAGGAGGGTATTTACCAGCTCTGACTCCATGTTTGCATCCACTCCACAGCTCACTCTACTGTCTTCTGTTTTTTTGGTTTTTTTTTTTCAAAACTTTATTTACATAATGCCTTATACAAATAGAACAACAGAACATGGAGAAAAAACATACAAACATACATGCTCGAGGTGAGGCAGGAAGAAATTACATATACATATATATATTATATATATATATATATATATATAATATAGGTAAATAAATTAAATAAATGTAAAAAGAATAAACAAGAATATTGGAAAAAAAAAAAAAAAAAAACAACCTAAATTCATTACATTAGGCTTTAGTTTTCACAGCTTTAGGGTTAGTGCAGAAGTTCAGAGTGTCCAAGTAGGATTTTAAGTAAGACTGAACAACCACAAAGCTGGGTTTCTGTTTGGCAAATTAGCTTGTATGCATATGAAATTTTGCTAACAATGAAATGAGATTAAAAATAAACAGTTTCTTAACAGGCAAATCATTAATAAAGAAACTAAATAAAATATCTTCAGTTTTGAAGTTTAGAGAAATATCCTGTTTCTATTTAAAAAAGACTGATATCACACCAAAAAATTTGACTAAAGGCACATTCCCTAAACAGATGAGTTAATGTTTCATCCGTATCGTGACAAAAGAGCAAAGAGGGTTGACGTTGATCTTAAACTGAACCAGAGCTGAATTAACTGGAGAACACCTGTGGAACAGTTTCAGAGATACCGTTCTCACCTTATTCGAAATGAAAACTTCCAGGTTATAACCGTACTTTTTCCCAGTCCACTCAAAATATAAATTATTCCAAAAAAAGATAGAAGCTGGTTTACAAATTGTATCCCTTGGAATCTTTTCTCTAATGCATTTATTATTATTACTTTTTTTACTCAAGAATGGATCTAAGTTTCTTATGTTAATGCAGATTGAGCAGTTTGAGGGGTAATGCGCTACCGTCTTCTCTCTCCTCTCTTACTTCCTCTACCTGTTGGCTCTACTTCCGTTTGATGCCTCAGCCCTGCTCTGATTGGTGCTCTTATCTCACGATACCATGACTGTTTCCAGCTACACACGTAGTGCAGGCACACACAAAAAATAAAATAGATTAATAAACACAATCACAATGACAATACTTCCAGTTTGTTCCAGTTGCATTTTTCATTCAATTTGGGAATTGTATAATAAATAATTTCAAAATTGCTGAGCAGACCTGGGTTACACAATGGTAAAACCAGGCTGGACCAGTAAAATAATAACAGAATAACCTAAATAATGACAACTGACATTTTAGTCTTTGTTTTAGAGGAAAAAAAACCCCATTAAATTATGAAAATATTATTTTCATTAACTATCCAAACAAAAAAGATGTGAATAACCTGAAAAAGGAAATTTCTTCCGAAAAATCAGTGCAGTTTTATCAGTCTTCTTCCTCCACTTCTCATTAGTCCATGTGCATTCTGGATCAGATCTCCAAAGACACTAAACACTGAGGAACAGGAAGAAAAGAGTTCAAACTGGACTGAATTTAATACATACATTTCAGGTTGGGCACATTTGTTCAGGTTATTCACATTTTATTGTTACAGGAGAGTTTGGAAATGTAGATATTTTCATAATTTAATGTTATTTTTTGCACTAAAATAAAGACAAAAATCTGAAGTTGTCATTATTTACAGACATAATGTAAGATTATTTTTTTCACATCAAACCCAGTAGTAAATCTGCAGTCATTCTTTTTTGTCGGTTCTTCTGCTGTTCTTCTTTGACTGTAGATCAGATTGGTCTGTATGTGGAACCACATTTGGGCCCCGGGACGCATGTTTGACAGCCCTGGTTTATAGTGACATCGATGACTGACCTGCTGCTGTGCTCCTGCCTCTCTCCTCCTTCATCGTCATCACTCTCTTATCCATATGGTTATGATAGTGTTTATTCTACAGTTCCATAGATGTTCTAGTTCAGTTGTCTGTGCATCAACTGCATCCATGTGTCTCCTCCTACTTCCCCCTCTCCCCCAGTCTCTCTCTTTAACCCTCTCTCTCCTCCTGTCACTCGTCCATCCTCCTCAGTCTGGCTCTGCTCCAGGTTTCTGCTGTTAAAGGTACTTTTTCCTTCCTCTGTCACTAGTCACTGGTGTTTGCTCCTGCAGGATTCTGTTGGTTTCTGTAAATTGTCTTAGAGTCTGGTTTAGACCAACTCTATATTAGGGATGCACCCATACCACTTTTTTCCAGACTGAGTATGAGTACTTACATTTGAGAACTTGCCAATACCGAGTACCGATACGAGTACTTAATAACCCCATTCCAGTTGTTAGTTCCTTTTGTAAATGTGCTTTATTGTCGTTGTCATTAGTCTGACTGGAACAAAGTGCTGCTACTGACATTTAATGTGTTGGAATGAGCGTTTGTCAATTAATCCACCAGGGGGCGCCGCTCTGAATTAACCATACAAATACCACGAAGAAGAGGAAAGTTTAATGAGAAGAGAAGAAGAAGAAAGTCAGTAATAACAAACCTGTAGACGACAGAGGGAACACTACTGTGATACTAATGTTGCAGCGTTTTCTCTGGTAAGGCGCCTTACACTGTGCGAGTTTAGAGACGATTTCTCACTCGTGCGACTCTTTCTGGGATCGGGCCCGATGTGCCTCTAATCGTGTGTGTGCTCGTGCAGTGTACATGGGGTAAGGAGAAGCGAGTAGCACCTCACAACCAGCAATCGTGTGTTCGCAAGGAAAACGGAGCTGTTTGAAATCCTGCGCGCTCCTCGTGAGTGTATCGTACTGTCAAAGCAGTGCCACGAAACGATGGCCTCAAATTCTCACACTGTGCATGCGCGAACACAGACGCATACAGTAGCGTACAAGCTAACAGTAGCTGGCTTACTGTCCTAGTGCAGTTTAGCTTTTGCAGCTTACCTCTAGTTCTCTTTGCTGTAGGATGACAGCCCATACTGTTCCGTCTGGACAACCAGTTCCTGCACCAAACCACATGGTCGTCTTTTCTTCTTTTTGATTCCTCACAGATAATGGCACATATTACCAAAGCATCTCGTTGGTTTTTGTTTAGCACTACCTTTCATGGCGCATGCCATACACAATCGGTCTAGGCACTTTTACGGATTCCTTGGTATTTAACGTTATATTTCCGATACAACACTCAACGTGTGGTGCGTCTGTGGTGTAGGTCCTACTGTGTGAGCAGTCAGGTCGCATACTAGCGGTCGATCCGTACAGTGTGAGAACAGGAATCGTGAGCCTGACTGTACGACTGATTCACACAGTTTGAGATGGAGCTAGCGTGCAACGATCGAAATAATCGCACAGTGTATGCCCGCCTTAAAGGTTTAAAAGTTTAGCTTCAGCAGGAAGAGAAAATAGAAATGAGTGATCAGTTTCCTTTTCACTTCCACTGGCGGTGGTCCACACGCTTCGTACTCCCGCTGGTATTCTCTGTCTGGGTACTCATCCTCCAGCACCTGGAAAACAGATGGAATGTACACAGAGGACGGACAGAAGGCTGCGTCTGTATCTGTCTGTGTCTGAACGGTACTGTCAGTCAGCCTTACTTTGATCACCCTCATTTATTTGGTTCAGTCTCCACACTCTTCACACTCACACACACTGCTGCACTGAACAGCACACGGGAATGTCACACGGCCGTAAGTGGTATCGGTGCATTTGTATCGGATTACTTTTATTAGTACAAGTACACACACTGAGTATCGGAGCCGATGCCGATATTCATATCAGTATCGGTGCATCCCTACTCTATATGTAAAGTGTCATTAGATAACTTTTTGTTATGATTTGGTGCTATAGAAATAAAATTTGATTTGATGATTTAATTTGATGATGACGGAACAGGTCTGGAAGGGTTGGACCATTTCAGAGAGGAATGAGTACACCACTATCCCTTAGAACTGGGGTTAAAGGGGAGGGGCAAAGGGGAGGAGCCAAAGGGTGAATTGAGATTGGACCTAAGTGTTTCCTTTATTCCTTTAACATGAACCAGTCAGCAATAATGAACACATATATTTATCCTAACCCTAGAGTACTTAAAGTTGGTGGGAAAACTCAGTTAGTTATCACTTTAAAGAGGGACACCAGCCCCCCCCCCCATCGTCCTCCTCCTCCTCCTCCTCTTCCCTGCAGCTGCTGTAGCCACAGTTCTGCTTGGACTGTCAGTATTTACAGCTGGAAGCTAGCTGAGCTTCAGAGAGTGGGCGGACGGCCGGGGATTGTTCCGTGCTTATTTGTGTCTTAACTGTCCATATATTGACCAAGAAGATTGACCTCCACCAGCTGCCGTAGGTCCTTCCTGCTCAGACCCTCTCTCTCTCTCTCTCTCTCTCTCTCTCTCTCTCTCTCTCTCTCTTTGTCTTTTTTTAATGACCCTCAGCTGTGGAGCTCATCTCTGTGCAGTGGGTCAGGGTCAGTCATCAGTGGAGCGAGGCCAGTGGTATGTGTGTGTGTGTGTGTGGTGTGTGGTGTGTGTGTTGTGTGCGTGTGTGTGTGTGTTGTGTGTGTGAAATAGCAGAAAACCCAAAAATCAAATGAAGGGCTGTGACCAGGGGCGATCCTTGGGAGAGGACGTCAGGCCTGCAGTAGTATCAGACGCTCTCCCACTGAATCACAGCCTCCTAATTATCAGGCCACGCAGCGTTCACGGCACGACTTCTGTCATTATATTCAGCATAAAACACAATCTAAGATGAAACTTTGATGATCTGTGCGGGAAATCCAGGAGCACTTTACACTACAGCTCACTAATAATACACCATACCATAGTAATAACCAGTGTTACACACACACACACACACACACACACACACCATGTAAAGACGTCTAGGAGAGGGAGGGGTGTCACACCTCTTCAGTCTCCAAAAGCAAAGGTTCTCACATAAGCCGATTTATTTACGGGCTGCTTTTTCTTACAAAGTGTTACAAAACAAAGAGATCAAGATGGAGTAAAGTTGGACAGAAGGTGGACCAGAATAAACCAATGAATTTAAACAAACCAAAACCAAGCCGACTGCTGACCCCCTGTACTAGGGTGGTCCAAAAAATTTTAAGATTCTCTGGTTAGAACCCTGCATTTGGTTCCATATCTGGCCAATTACTTCGTTCCAAATTTTATGCAAATTAATTAATATTTAGAGGTTGCACAGACAGGTGCAGATTGCTCTATATACTCTAACAGAACTAGCCAAATAATAAGGTATATTAGAATAATCTGTCATTTTATTCTCAAAATCAAACTGCAACTCACATAAAAAATGTTCTTAGAAAGTCCAGCAACCACTGTTGGTTTATTGAAATTACTAAAATGTTCCTGTGTTCTTTGACAACTTGTTGCCAGTACTGTTTGTGATCTGCATTTGTTGTTCGGCTACAGTTGAAGTCTGGAATAAGCCCCGCCCCTCTGTCAGTGACATCATTTTGTGCGTTTCCATGACAACTTTCATTCCTGGTTTAATCTGAATAAACGTTAGATCCTATTTCAGATGTCCATGTAAACACCTTATTCCAGTTAAAAAGTATAGTTCAGAATAAATTTAAACCTGATTAAAGTCAGTGGTTTAATCCTCTTTAACTGCGCTCTAAATTCTTCCTGGACATGTAAAGCCTTTATTCCGTTTGGACTTTATTCCTTCCATTCTGCACATGCTCAGTGTCTTGTCCTGTGGCGATGACGCACCAACATTCTGCGCTGGTGGAAGAATCTGCACTGCAGTCTAGTCTTCCCAAAGCGTTCCAGTGGAATATTCTGATGGGATCTACCAAGCCTGGAAAACCCTGAAGGAACAGTTCAACACTGGCTTTGGATTCATTCATTTGTCCTGAACTAATGAGTTCCACAAGTGGGACAAACAGTTTGAACTGCAGCCCTAATGTTAGCATAGCTTAGCCTAGCTTAGCAGAATGGCTTCATTCCTCTGCTCAGACGTAGCCAGGCTTTCAGAGGTGATTTGTAGTATTTTAGGAGTGAATTTGGTAAATTCAGTTCTCCCTAATCATTCCTTTAGTCCGCTGGGGTCAATATGATCACAAACTGAGGCTCAGATCATGGTCATGTGACTTACTGCAGGAAGAAAATCTGGGAAATAAAAACTAATGCAAAGCTGAAATGGCTGAAGCAAAGCTAATTTAGCGCATGCATCCCTTGAACAAAAAGATTTTCCAACTTCTGTCAACACAACCAGTCCACAGATTGTATGAGTGCAGTAAGTCGCAGATCTGAAGAAATAATTAGAGAGAATTGGAATTTCACAAAATCACTGACAAAAGACGACAAATCACCTTTAAAAAAACTGGCTACGTGTGACCATGGAAATGCAGTGACTATGCTAAGCTAAGCTAACAGAAGGGTTAAGCTAAGCTAACAGAAGGGCTGCCAGAACCGAATAAACGTTTCTCATGTAAACCTTTATTCAGGTTTAACATTTCCATGTAAACAGAAGAGAAAGTACTTTAGTTCTGAATTAATTTCTTCTGGAAAAATAAATCGATTTACAGAAACGTTATGTAACCGTACCCATTGACAGCTTCAGTGGAATGCCCAGTTTTCTCCTCCTTCTGAAAGTCTGCATCATCAGCCCAGTCTACTGGAGGAACTGTTCAGAATGTTTGTGCAGATCCAAAGGTTCAAACAAACACATGGTGCTGGTGGGGACGAAACCCCTGATCTGCTTCCCTTCACAATCTGATGGATTAAGGACATCCCAACGCTTTAGCGGAACCAAAGAACCTGCATTTAACATCATGTTGTCCACCATCAGCTGCTTCTTCTGCTCTGGTGTCACACTGGAGTCACAGAATGGACCACAACCAGTTCTACACTCCAGTACCACAGATGTGGGCGGAGTTACTTCATCCATATATTTCCAGCTGAATCCCTCAGACCTTGGTTTTGATAGTTCTGCTCTTCTCTTACAGGTCAGCTCGTTTATGCTGAAAATGAACAATTAGTCCATTTACAGGAAACTTCCAGCAACTTGTGCAACCCTCTAAAACATCTCCTGTTTCTTCCAAATTTTTCCTAAATCATCTTTTGAATGCCTAAACCTAATGCAGGGTTCTAACTAGGTTATCTGAAACTGTATTTTTACCAGGATTGTTGGACCACCCTACCCTGTACTAACAAAACAAACTGGTGGGGACAAAATAAAACAGCTAACTCCTTACTAGTCCCAAAATAAAAATATTGTGAATGGCACCAACTGACGAACTACTGTATGTAATATAAAACAGTGCTCAGTGCAGTGTACCCCATCTTAACTAAATCCAACTCAACTCAGCACAGATGAACAAAAGTAGAACACAAACGATCAGAATGGTTCTAAACGACGGCATGAGCAGCAGCAGCCCCACACAGAGAGGAGGGGTGGGCTTATACACTGTGGACGCTCAGGATTGGACTGCTCGCCTTTCCATCAACTGAAGCCGGCCCCTTCAGGAACACCCTTGAGGAGGTCCTGCAGAACCACACCCACGTGACTGGATCATCCTTGATGACCTGGTGAAGCAAGAAGGGGAGAGGAACACACACACACACACAGTGCACATGAATCAAATCAAAATCAAATCAAAGTTTATTTATTTGTAAATGTAATTAGTTACCAGGGAAAGTATTATTGTGTTACTTTTTTGAACAACCTTCAAATATGTAAAAGGAAACTGATTCTGAGCGGTTTTCACAGCCCGTTGCATAGAGTAGAACAGCAGACAGGTACTAGCAGACCAGGACTGTGGTGAGGCTGGGGTCCACCAGGGCCCGTCTGGGGTCCACCAGGACCAGGCCGGGGTCCACCAGGACCAGGCCGGGGTCCACCAGGGCCCGTCTGGCGTCCACCAGGGCCCGTCTGGCGTCCACCAGGGCCCATCTGAGGTCCACCAGGGCCCCGGTCTGGGGTCCACCAGGGCCCATCTGAGGGTCCACCAGGGCCCGTCTGGGGTCCACCAGGTCCCGTCTGGGGTCCACCAGGGCCCGTCTGGCGTCCACCAGGGCCCGTCTGGGGTCCACCAGGGGCCCATCTGAGGTCCACCAGGGCCCGTCTGGGGTCCACCAGGGCCCGTCTGGCGTCCACCAGGGCCCTTCTGGGGTCCACCAGGCCTGTCTTTTCCACCACATCAGTGCACATGTGCGTTTATAGAAGAAGCTGCTCCTCCAGTTTTTCCCACATCTCGTACCCACTCATCACTTAATGGAGAACTTGGAACGTTCTGGACAAATACTGAGCCTATTAGCCCCGCCCACCATCAACACGTTAGCATTAGTCGAAGGACTTTGAAGACAGTTCGCACATGTGTGGGTTTGTTTTGTCATGAGAACCAAATGGATTTGGAGCAAATGACCTCTTTTGTGGAGGAGGAAGTGACAGTTTTTAAATTATGATGTTATTCTCATAAAATTATGACTCTTTTTGCTTTCAACTTATTCTCATAACATTATGGCTTTATTCTCGAAATATTACGACTTCATTCTCGTAGCGACAAGTGTTTTTATTTCCGTCGTATTATAGATCTGTTCGTTGCCTTTTTTTTTTTCTGATATTTTTAAAAAAATAAACCAATACTGTTTGTGTAAATGCTGTGAGGCTCCTTTACCTGAACACATGGGTGAACACATTAATTGTCTCGCCTCAGGAAGTTTACCACATCAATACCTTGTCAACAAATGTGTGATTATTACCCAGGTACCCAGATTTTAGGACAGCTGTTAAGACAATACGGTTTCTTGACTTTAGGGGGGACCCCACCAACACATGTTCCATGGTGTTGTTTTATACCAGGGCTGTCAAAACATGCGTCCTGGGCCCAAATGCGTTCCCCCCCAAAGGTTCCAGTCCGACCCCTGGGATGAATTTACAAAGTGTATAAATTCCACAGTCCAGGCTGTGGAACTCATTTTAGTGTGGGTTCCACATCCAGACCAATCTGATCTACAGTCAAATAATAACAGCAGAAGAACCCACACAAAAGAAGAACTGCAGATTTACTGCTGGGTTTGATGGGAAAAAATAATATTGCATTATGTCCTGTAAATAATGACAACTTCAAATGTTTGTTTTTGTTTTACTGCAAAAAATCACATTAAATTATGAAAATATTTCCATTTCCAAACTCTCCTGTAACAATAAAATATGAATACCTGAACAAATGTGACCAACCTGAAATGTCTGTATTAAATTCAGTCCAGTTTGAACTCTTTTCTTCCTGTTCCTCAGTGTTTAGTGTCTTTGTAGATCTGATCCAGAATGTACATGGAGAAACAAGTGTTCACAGAACGCAAACCTCCGCCAAGCACCTGAACAGTGTGCATGTGTGGATCGACTATTTCTGTTTAAATTCAACAGTTTCCAGGTTGTTCCATACAGCAGAAACAGTTGAAGCTTGGTCCCAGTCATGTTTCTGTCCAATTATATTCAATTCACATCAATATTTGTTGAGTTCTAATTTTAAATGTGTGGGAAATGGGATTTTCAGTGTTAATGTAAATGTCCACAGAGTCCACATTCCACAGTGGATGTGGACAATTTAGTTCCAGATACAAGAGATTGTTCTAAGCTACAGGTGGATCCAACTGGAGGAGAATCAGAGTCATTTTGAATTTTGATGAATTTTGGAAAATGTCTCAGTGATGACAGATGGAAAATTGTAGATGTTGTGACCTTGCTGTGACCTTGAACTTTGGCCTACTGGGACCAAAATTGAATGGCTTGGTCCCAGGGCCTAGGCCTATGTGTGGGGGAAGATTTGGGAAAGATGGGTGGAAGAGTTTCACACTAAAGTTGAGAGCAAACAAACAAACAACACACAACACACAAAGCAAAGTGATCACAATACCTCCACCAGCAATGAGAAGTTGAGGCAGAATATTGTTAAAAGTGCACTGATTTTTCTTACGAAATTTCAGTTTTTTTTCAGGTTATTCACATCTTTTTTGTTTGGATAGTTTATATAAGTAAATATTTTCATAAACAAGAAAGCACTCAAAGAACGCAGACCTCCACCAAGACAGACCCCCCCCCCCCCCCCCCATCACTACCAAAATGTAATTATTTCTTCCTTGTGCCAGTATCAGCATTTCCTGAAAATTTCATGAAAACTGTCCATAACTTTTTGAGTTATCCTGCTAACAAACAAACACACAAAGACACACACACACGCAAACACACAAAGCAAAGTGATCACAATACCTCCTGGTGGAGGGAATGAGTTTTTTTTGCACTAAAACAAAGACAAAAAATTGCAACTGTTATTATTTATCAGTTATTCTGTTCTTATTTTACTGGTTCAGTCCACTGCTGATCAAATCAGGCTGAATGTGGAACCTGAAAGAACAGGAGTTTGAGAACCCTGCTTTAAACAGACTTCCACATCCATGTCACGTCATCCTTGTTCTTTGGTCCAGATTCAAATGACAGAAGAACACACTTTATCTGAGCTCCTTCTGTGTGTGTGTGTGTGTGTGTGTGTGTGTGTTTCTCCTGGCTGAATCTACCTTTAATAAAACATCATTTGAACCCATATATTGACAAATCTGTGGGCTGATGTAACAGATGAGTACAGACGGTGGTGGAAAAAAAAAAAAAAAAGAAAGAAAAAAAAAATCCTCCAGTTATTTGTGCTGAAGCGTGACTCTGGCGACCGCAGACACATTTCCTGCGTCCAGGTGGATCATCAGAGGGGTTTGGGTGTGGGGCCCAGCTGAGCAGAGCCCCCAGGCCTGCACATGAATTCCACGACACATCCCCACGGAGCACACAACACAGACACCGCTCACAACACTCATCACTGCTCTGATTGCCATATTCTCCAGATAATTAACTGTCAAGGTTCTTGTCACTCCTCCTCCTCCCCCAACACACTCCTTCTACTCTTCATTTTTCCTCTATCACCTTCTTCGTCTCTGGGCCATGGCGCAGCTCCATCAGACCCTCATTACTTGCTAGCGCATATTAGCGAGGTTATCCATGAGTGATCGACTATCGCACAGAGCAGAAGAAGGAGGAGGAGGAGGAAGAGGAGGAGGAGGAAGAGGAGGAGGAGGGGAGTCAATTGAAGTGGAACTAATTTTTTGATAGGTGCTCAGTGCAGGTTTGGGGAGTGTAACCAAACAGGGAGTCAGGAGGGATTTGTGAAACAACAAGAAATATCAGTAAAACGACAAATATCAGTAAAACAACAAACTTATTTGCTAGTGCATATTAGTGGGGTTTATCCATGAGTGATTGGCTATCGCACAGAGCAGGAGGAGTCGTTGTCAACTGAAGTGGAACTCATTTTTTTGACAGGTGCTCGGTGCAGGTTTGGGAAGTGTAACCAAACAGGGGGTCAGGAAATCCACTGGGATGGGGGAGGGACTTTGGAGGAGTACTGAGCTGTTCATCCAACTGATGTTGGCGTTGTTTGGGCGTCCAGAGTGTTCAGTAACAGCTGTTTCACAGAAGAGCGCAGGTGGACTGTCCACAGCGGTGTGGGACAAAGCTGGGACGTAAACGGACACGAGGGCGGGGTTCACACTTGAAGATAATCGGGCTGTTTTTGTCCTGATCTTCCCCCGTCCCATCCAAGGACGTCCAGCCCCAGATCATCTTCTGTCCTCCAGGTTCTCCTGTGCTCTGACGTGTGTTCACAGT
Organism: Sphaeramia orbicularis; assembly: GCF_902148855.1. NCBI lineage: Eukaryota > Metazoa > Chordata > Actinopteri > Kurtiformes > Apogonidae > Sphaeramia > Sphaeramia orbicularis. Next base: position 45,096,146 of record NC_043976.1, on the reverse strand, counting down.
GAATTTGTCCAGACAGTCGGCTCTGAAACGGGTCAGGACCGACAATCGTAAGTATTAAACTTGTTCAATATTTATGATAAAAAAATCTTCATGTGTGGAAAGCTGATGACTCCAGATCAGAGTCCTGCAGGGGTCCACTTTTCAAACCACCACCACCCCCTCCCCCCCCGTACCCATGTACATTAGACCCACAACCTGACCCAACTCATTATTAACCCTTTCATGCCCAGTGGTCACTCCAGTGGTCACTCCAGTGGTCAGTTCTTCTCCAGCTGTTCTCTTGTATATTCATGGGTTTTGTTGTTTCAGTTCCATATGAGCCAACACAGTGGACACTCATGCACCATCACAAACACTGACATTCACATCATTACTGTAACTTTGCTCTTCTTGATAAACCTGATCTGCACTAACATGCTTTAGTGTAAATCAGTTGCTAATTGTTGTTAGACTGTGACAGTTTTCTTAAACAAAAAGGGTTTGTTTTTTTTTGCAAATTATCTCCATGAAGTGAGTAACAACTAGTATTAGAGTACGCTAAAATGGGAGAAAACTGCATTAAAATGTGTTATTTCATAGTTTTCATACAGTCTATCACTTTCTCATGATGGGTTTTAAATACACGATTCTTTGCTTCAAAAATTAAATGCATGGTGTCCAGCTGAGTGGACATTTTTGTAACTCCATGAAAAATAGCTTCATAAAAAAAAATTCAACTGCATTGTTTTTTTCACATCTAAACAGGAATAAAATCACTCAAGAAAAAAAAAATTAGACGAAGGTTCTCATAATTCATGCATGAAAGGGTTAAACCCATTTTCTACACAGAACTGACTTTTAAGGGCTTCGTTTTTGCCTAAAACACACGTCATCATTAAATCTGTGATCTGGGCTGTTCTGTGACATCTGTTGGATGGAAACAGACGTGAAGCTCTCTGCAAAACAGATGATCATCATTAAACGTCCTGCAAGTTATTTTAATCCACAAATTTTATTTTTCACTTCCTTGCCCACTACCCACCCACAGTCCCTTTAATTTTACCCAGGCCTCTATGCATGAAAATTCTTCTTTTTTTTAAACTCGTCCCTGCGTGTTTTTGCGGGTTACCCAACCCTTTTTTTTTCTTGGGGGAGTTACCCGATTCAGGACTCTGCTCCTGAGTCATAGTTTCTTCTTCTTCATTTTTGTTAAATTAAGTTTGATCACGCTAGATTTGTGGCTGGGAGGACTAGATTCTAGATCGGTGGTGGAACAGAGTCGTTATCTGTGTGTTGTGTGGAGATGATCAGACCACAGCACACACAGAACGACCAAAACTGTTCAGTGCCTGAGTTTTTATCGTCATATGTGGAGTCTGGAACACATAAAAAATCTCTTCAGATTTAGAAAATCCTTAGTTGTGTACCCAGGGCCGCAGCACCAAATTCTGAGCCCATACAAAAAAAGTCCTGATGACCCCCCCCCCCCCCCAACACACCCACATACATCCACCCATCTGCCTTACCCATGGCTGTATCACAGGGCTAACATCATGATTTAACCATAATTCACCAGTCTGCTTAAACTACTGTATAAGAAAACACACAGACTGTATTTACTCATTAGATTTACTGAGGGAACAAGAACGGGCCAAAGTTTTCAATAGCCTAGAATAATATGTCATCAAAGGAAACCAAACCAAACATGACTCAATTGTCATTTTCCTGTGAAGATACAGAAAAGGCAAAAACAAACAGATTTGAACAAGTATTCCAAAAATAAAAATAGTACAATTCTATCCATTCCAGTTCACTGGACAGAAAATGCCACTGATGGGTCTTCTTGTTGGAAAAATCCCTGATGAGCTCTTTAAAGTCCAGTGTTCTTACCAATGTGCTTTCAATGGAGAGAACAGCCGAACAAGCAAAGTGTGTTTGTCAAACTCCTGTGGACTGAACCATTTTGCACTTTTCTCCAGGGGCGTTCACAGAGCAGTGACAGCAGTCTGTACTCATCTGGAACACAATAATATACCAATTTATAAAATCTAATGCATGGAGCTTGCATATAGCTCCATATTTATCATGTAATTTAGTTGAACAACAGGAAAAAAAAATACTTAAAAAAAAAAAATCTTAACTTCCCATGGGCCCCCCTCTCCCTTGGCCCCCCCCCACAGCTGTGTAGGTTAACACCCCTGATCATCGGCCATGTGTGTGTACCCCACCTTACGTAACTAATGCTGGTATGAAACGAAAATGAAACTTTCCATATTTTCATCGTCCAACTCATGGTTCTGTTCCTCTATTATTCTGCGGATCTTACACGAAATTTTCACGACTTCTAACCTGTAAACCTGTACCCACTGGACACACAAATGCTGGGCCCCATGAATTTGTCACGTCCCCCCCCTTATGGCACCCCACACTGTATGCCCGGAATTTGTCTTTACTAAAATGCTTTAATTACAATGCACTTAAATGATTTAAGTTTTATGGTGTTACTATAAAATGTTCTGTATATTCCACTAATTTGCAGACATAGTTGAAAGTACGAAAAAGTTTGAGTTGAATGGAATTAAATCACTCAGTTTTAGTCCTGACCACACCTTTTTATCTGTGCATTGCATTGTGGGTATTGGGCATGTGGTTGTAAATGTGTTCTTTTTCTGTGCAGGGGTTCAGTGGGGTTGTGGTGTTAGTGTTCATTTGGATTTAATGTGTGTACGTCAGTGTTTATTGGCCTTTTTGTGTTTGTTTGTGTATTTTTGTACAGCTGCACCAGGAGTCAGAGCCAGAGGAAGAACTATGGATTTACTGTTCATCTGAGACTGGTATTGTACATTAGAAATATTAATGTCTTGTCAAATTAAAAGCTCTTCCTTTACTGGCAAATGACATCGAGCTAACATCCATTCATGCTACAACATATTAAGTTGAATAATTTCATATAACTATTTTGGTCAGGAATAGGATTTTGAGTTTGATTAACTTAAAAAAAAGTTGTTTAATCAATGATAAGTGAATCTGGCTGCAGTTGAGTAAATTAGTCAGTGTAAGCTAAAATGCTGAGTTGAATGGTTGGATAGTGGGGTTGATTTTACAGCAGATTTAAAGTACAAAGAACTTGTCTTTTAGTGGTTTCTACTTAATAGTTTAAGTTCAATACTTTTAGCATTAAAGTTGAACCTACTTAAACCAACTGATTAGTCGATCATTACTCAGATCATTTCAGTGCGATCACTTGCTTTGAGTAAACTCTGCTTCTCTGGGCGTACAGTGCGTGTGCATGAGGACGCTGGTGAACTGTCAGACTGACCGTTGGGTTCAGGTGAACGTTAGCGTCAGTGATGGAGGAAGAAGGAGGAAGAAAACTGACACAACCTGATGGGCTTTACGGGGGGGGGGGGGGGGGGGGTTGTATCAGAACCCTGCAGTTCCACCACGCCGTTTCCTCCTTTGAGTGAAACGTTAGTGTCAGAAACGAACAGAAAAAAGCAGGAAACCCCGTCCTCCGTCCAGTTGGTGTGAGTGAAGCTGCAGCTGCCATGTTTGTTGGGCTTGATAATGCCACGTTTCCACCTCCTCACCTGCTTTGCATAGAGCGCAGCAGAAATGAGCTCAGATCACAAATGCCAGGTGTAAATGCAGAGGGCGTGATGGGACTGTTCATGAAGCAGCACACACTCACATCTGCTGCAGAGTTTACAGCAGAATCATGGCTGAAGGATCCTGGTTTACAGCAGAAACACAACAAACAGGTCCTGGTTTGGAGCACAGGGGTCAAACATGTGGCCCGTGGCCCCAATCTGGCCCCTGGGATGAATTTATGATATGCACAAATTACACTGAAGATATTAACAAGAGGTGTCAAAATTATTTTAATTCCGGCTCCACATACACACACATACAGTAAAATATTAAGTAATAACCTATAAATTATGACAACCCCCAAATGTTCTCTTCTTTTTAAATGTTATATTCTCTTTTGAAACTCTGCACTGCAACTCTTACTTTAATATGTGTGTGGTTTTATTTTTATTTTATTTATTTATTTTTTTGGATTTTATGTGTTGTTTTCTTACTTGCTGTTTTTAATCACCTTTTCCATGTTTCTTTTATAATGTTTTAAATGCGTTTCTTTTTCCCTGTCGTTGTATTTCAGTGTCCTGTGTGAAGCACCTTGAATTGCCTTGTTGCTGAAATGTGCCATACAAATAAACTTGCCTTGCCTTAGGTTTTTTTGGTGTAAAAAAGTAAAATTACATGAAAATGTTTACATTACCAAATTATACTTTACAAAAATGTGAATAACCTGAACAAATATGAACAGACAGAAATGTCTTAACCCTTTCATGCATGAATTATTAGAACATTTGTCAAGATCTTTTCTTGAGTGTTTTTATTCCTCATTAGACATGAAAAAACAATGCAACTGAGGGTTTTTTTCATGGATTTACAAAAATGTCCACTTGGCTACACCATGCATTTTATTCTTGAAGCACAGAAACATGTATTTAAAACCCAATATCAGAAAGTCAGATGAAAACAATGACATAAAAACATTTTCAGTGCTGCTAATCTGATGTTTGCTCACATTTTATCATACTCTAATACTAGTTATGACTCACTTGACTGATTGATTTGATTGAGTGATGTATTTATTTGGAATATGAATGTCAAAACAGAAGAAAATAAATAAATAAAACACTTAAACATAAGACATATAATACATACTCAAAATGGAGTGAGAAGAAGCATAACTTGTAAAATCCCACTCCTTCTCTTTAAATAATTAATAACAGTAATAATCTTCCTAGTTCATGGAGATAATATGCAAAAAAAAAAAAAAAAAACATAAAAAAAAATGTTAATTACAATCTAACAATTAACAGTTGATTTAAAGTCAATCATGTTACTGCAGATCAGATTGATCTAGAACTGCAAAGTTACAGTGATGGTCTGAATGGATGATGCTATGCACTGTGTCGGCTGACATGGAAGTAAAATAACAAAACCTGTGAATATACAAGAGAACAGCTGCAGAAGAACTGACCACTGGACTGACCAGTGTGCATGAAAGGGTTAAGAAACGTAAATGCAATTGGACCAATATTCTGCCTGTAACTAAATGTTTTGTGTGATTATAACGCTCATGTGTAAATGATAAACTGATAAAACGAGGCAGAATGTTGTTAAAATTGCACTTGTTTTTCTTCAGACAGTTCAAGTTGTTCATGTTATTCAGATTTTTAAGGAAACTTCGTAGATGTAAACCTGATGATACTAGAACTTGACTTTTTCACTGTTATTATTTCACTGGTTCAGTCCATTTCAGATCAAATTTAGCTGAATGTGGAGCTGAACTGACATGGGTTGGACAGGTCCTGGTTTGGAGGGTGTGGAACTTCCCCGGCGGTTCCTACATGTTACTTCCATTCAGTTGTCGGTTGAACGCTGGGGGTCACAGTCACCGTCCCCATTATTCAACCAGCCTTAATTAAATATTTAGAGCCACTGACTCCCCTGTTGTTTAGTGCAATTTCCTCTAAATCCAAAAGTGTCTCAGGCCACAGAAACCTTTATTATCGTCGACAGAGACACAGGCTGGAAGAAGACCAGGGAGGACAGAGGGTACTTTAGACAACGCCAGACTGGCCTGTCCCCCACACTGCAAAAAATGACTGAAGGAAGTGGAGAAAAAAGTCTTATTTCTAGAACATTTGTCTTATTTTTTCATGTAAATATAAAAAAACAAAGAAATTTTACATACACTAAAAAAAAAAATCTGTAGTTTAAATTAAGTATCTGAATTTTTTTTTTTTGCACTGAAATTAAATATCTGAATTGTTTGTCTCTGAATTCAACTATGTTCATAAATTTAGAATGAAAAAAATTCAGGTGCAAAAAATTCAGATACTTAATTTCAGTGCAAAAAAAAATCAGTGCTAGAAATTCAACAGCTTTTATAATTCAAAATCTGATGAGACAGATTTACTTCCATGCATGGACTCCTTTTCGGATCTATGTTAATAGTACCATCTGTCATGTTTCTGTTGACTGTTTTGTTATACAGGTTTTTTTGGGGTTTTTTTTTCGTAACATTGAAAGTGGGAATTTTGTACTTCTAGTTTGTATTAATTTACTGTTTATTTATTTGTTGATTTTTATCTTTCCTGTGATTTGGAAGGGATGTGTGCTGGGGGGGGGGTGCTTGTTGTTTGTCTGTGTGTTGGACTTTTGTATCATACGTTGGAACTATGTTCTGGTTTTTTTTGTATGTGTTAAAAATAATAAAAACCAATAAACAGAAGGTTAAAAAAAACAGTTTTGTAAAACAGTCTTTAATGGACCGGCCCAGTGGGAGGGGCTTAGTGTTTAAAAATGCCGCTGAAGCTCCAGTGTTCAGTGTTGGCTGAGTTTTAGAGCTGGAAACTGAGCCCTTTGATTGTTCAGCTGCAGTCAGGTGAGTTAATGAAGAACTCTGCTCTGACGTGGGTTTTTTCCCCTCCTGTTTTGTAAATTTGTAAATAGTTTTTTTTGTTTTTTTGTTTTTCCATACTTTGACTGCACTTTGTACATATATTACACTGCACTTTTGGGACGCCAGTGGCAAATAAATCACCACCATTTTTTGCACCTTCAACTAGGCCTGTGGTGTTATTTTTGAGCGGTTTTGGGAAAGAACCCCATGACAGTGGGTCAAAAAATTCCACAAAGCCGGTTAAAAAAAACAAAAAAAAAAAAAAAAAACACCTGTGCATCACTAGTGCGAGGCCCAGACTGAAGGAAGAAGACGACTCAGACTAGGAACTAAACTGACTGTGGTTTATTTAAACTCTGGTCTAAATAATGTTCTGTAAACTGTGGAAGCACCAGCAAGACTGAAGAACACTGTGGACAGACTGTGGGTTTGGATGATTCTGTTCATTTATTTCATGAATGCGCTCTTCTAACACACTGTGTGTCTTTTCTGCCGCTGTCTGAACCTTTAACCACTTTATGTTTCAGTTAAATTAAACAGTAAACTCCAGGTGTTCGCCTGTGTTTAGTTTGGTTAAATGTCTGAGGACTGTTGATGCTTGTGTCTTAGTTTTTTATTCTGCTCTTTCCTGTACATTCTTCATGTTCCAGTGAACGTCAGTACATGTTGTTCATTGTTGAACAGCTGTGTGTCTGTGCTGTTCCTCCGCTGTCAATGTGATGATGTCATCACACGACAAGTCGACGAGACTTCGACTTTATTGACAAATAAGTCCATCTGAAAAAATCTGGAGTCACTAATGCCCTACCTGCAGTACTGTAGTACTGATGGTATAATTTAGGATCTGAATACTTTTTCTGACACTGCAAACAAATACAGATTTAGCTTTTTTTGTTTTTTTTTTGTCGTAGTCGTACAGTGGGCTTCACATAAATCCATCCTCCACGGTGATGAAATCCCACATCTAAAGCACTTTAAAACTGAAATGGATGAAAAACACACACAAAAAAACAATAAAAATAAACGATTTAAGTATTATTGCATTTGTCAGAAAAGCATGGTCTGAGTGTGTGTGTCAGATCTCATCGTCTGCAGAGTTTCTTCCAGTTTAAGCGTCTGCTCTGTAACATTAACAAGACAAATGTTTAAAGGGAGCAGGATGGATGGGAAATGGCCACCCGATTGGTTAAACGGCCTCCTTAACGACGTTACAGCGGTCAGACTGGAACACAGTGATCCATCAAGGCCAGGCATGACGCTGCAGAGCGCAGCCATCCGCTAAAGGCTAAAGGTCAAAGGTCACCCACACATGGTGTTCATGTGCAGAGGTCATTCCACTGAGATGTGTCGTTTTTGATTTGACGCGGCAATTTTCAACTCAATTATAAAAGTCTGCAAGAAGGAAGAACCTGCAAAAAAACTCCCAAATCTGTGTTTGAGGTTTAAACTGAATATGTTGTTTAATTTCAGATGGTATAGAATACGGAGATGGAGCCACAGTACACTGTAAAAAAAAACAAAAAAAACATTAATATTCCGGCAGTTGGGGCGCCAAAAAAATTACTGTTAAATAACGGAAAATAACCATCTCATAAAACTACAGTAAGTTTCCATAATTAAAATACAGTTTTTTGCCCTAACTTTACATGAGATTTTGCATATTTTTTTTGACTTTTTAATGTTTAATAAAGAATATTTACATGTATTAAAACAATCCAATTACCTATAAATATATATAAATAATTTTTCAGTGAGACTCAGTTGTCCAATCCACTGATAAAAACTGTATTTGGACAGTTTATCAGTGCTTATACATGTTATACATTCACAAAAAAACATTTATTCAACATTTTTGTTGTGAAACCTCCTGTAATTACACAAGATATTTGTCAATGAACAAACAAGTCTGGTTCAACTGACAGAACAAATACTTCTGTTACTGTTAACTGTCAGTAATTTTATCTCATTTTATTTATTTATTTATTTTTTACAGTATTAAACTTTAAATTAACAGTTTAATCTCATAAATAGAAAAGAAATATTTGTGAACATACGATACATTTGCAAATTATTTTAAATGTATTTTTCTGTGAAAAAAGAAAAAAATTCTTTTTAAAAATGGAAATTTTATGGTTATTCACAGTTACAGTTTTTTCGTATTATTTTCCATTTGACGTGTAAAATCACAGTCTGTTTTTGTCATTTCACTGATTTTTTTTTTTTTTTTTTTTTTTTTTTTTTTTGTATCTTAAAAATACAGGAAAAATCTGTAAAATAAACAGTGAAAATTCTGTTAAATTACAGGGTTTTTTTTTTTTTACAGTGTAGGCGCTTTTCCATCATCCATCTAAGCTAAACTTTACAGATATTTCCTAAATGTGTCAAAAACAGAAGTGTAAAATCCTCCTTACATAAAATGGCAGACTCAAATGCACGACTCACTGAAAACTGAAGATTTTAACAAAAGTATTTTAACACTGAATAGGCCTGTAACGGTACACAACATTTTGAGTTCAGTACGTTTTCGGTTTTCAAAGCCACGGTTTGTTTTGTTTCAGTTCAGGAAGAAAGAAAGAAAACCCCTACAAATGTCTTTAATGCATTTATTATGAATTTTTGAACATTTTTCCCCTAATTTTTGGAGACAATAGAACATAGAAACACAGGAACACCACCAAAACTGAATCATTTGTTCCTTGTGCCAGTTTCAACATTTCCTGAAATTTTCATCCACATCCAGGCACACGTCTGTCTTGGCGGAGGTCTGCGCTCGCTGAGTGCTTTTCCTGTTTATTATACTGTTTCTGTTCCGGTCCGGCCCACTTGTGGCCCCATGAGTTTGACACCTGTGCCCTCCCCCCTGGATCAGGTCTGGATCCTCCACTTGGGTCCACATGTCAGTGTTCATGGACCACATGTTCTTTGGTCGCTCGTACAGATCCATGTCCAGTCCAACTGTCCTTCATTTCATTTCAGATTTCCCATGGTCCTTTGCTCTGGCTGTGTTTACTGCTATACTCCGACGTGTTGGTTTCAGACAGTCAGTCTGACTGAGAGGGGCGTGGCCTGGGGGGGGGGGGCATATGTGCAGACCCTCTATTAGTGGTTCTGATCCAAACCCTTCCCAGATCCAGAGGCCGACCCTACACCTCCATCAGAGCCGTGTCAGAACCCACTGAGCGTGTGTGTGTGTGTGTATGTGTGTGTGTGTGTGTGTGTGTGTATGTGTGTGTGTGTGTGTGTGTGTGTGTGTGTGTGCGTCTAACAAACACACACACACACAGGTTCTCCTGATGCCACAGTGTTCACTCCTCTCTCCAAAAACAGACATGGACATGTGGACTCTGTTCTGTCCTCTTAAATGCCAGTCCTGCCCTCCCTCTCCAGCGCTCGCTCCTATTACCATTGAATTATTTCGCTTGTGTGGACAATTGCTAAACGCATCATAGCGGCCTCCTCCGCAGAATCGATCGGGCACGCTTTACCAGCTGGAATTTTTCAATTTACACACTCTGGAAAACAATCCCACATCACTAATCACTGCTTCATTGTTCACAGCGCCGGCCTGCCTGGCTGCTGCGATGAACGTCGGCGTTAACGGTGGACAGTTTGAGGTTAGGGCACCGACGTATTAGAGTCTACGCTGTAAAAAAAAATCTGTAATTGAACAGAATTTTCACTGTTTATTTTACAGATTTTTCCTGTATTTTTAAGATACAGGAAAATATCAATGAAATGACAGAAACAGACTGAGTTTACACGTCAGATGGAAAAGAACATGATGTGACGCACCGCCCTCAGCGGTGTGAGGAGTCTGTGTTAGTTGGTTTGGTTCATTTCCTGTTTTCTTTTGGTGAGGGGTTCTGTTCATGTGTGCTGTGTCTGTCCTGTCTGTGTCCTCCCTCATTTCTCTGATCGTCTTCACCTGGGGCTCAGCACCTCTTCACCCTTTACATTCCCTCCTCTCCTCTTCTGCTATGCCATGTCCAGAGCTCCCTGAACCTTCTCCTGACCTTCTGTGCTGCTTTGTTCCACTTTGTAAGTTTTTGATACCACGTCTGAGAAGATTTTTGTGTTTATTTTTTGATACCACATTTGTGAAGATGTTTTTGTTGCTTTTATATTGTGAGTTAATAAATACTCAAACTGAGCTTATTTTGGTCTCTTTCTCGTGCATTTGGGTCCAAGCCTTGTGTATGTGTAACACATGAAAAAACTGTAACTGTGAATAACTATAAAATTTCCATTTTTTTTAAAAGATGTTTTTTCTTTTTTCACAGAAAAATACAGTTAAATACATTTGCAAATGTATCATAATTTCACAAATATTTATTCCCTATTTATGAGAATAAACTGTTAATTTAAAGTTTAATACTGTAAAAAATAAATAAATAAATAAAACCAGACGACAGCAGATGTTCTGCAGAACACTGGTTCCCTCTGCATTAAAGTGAACGCTGTCATCTGACAGGTGCACGGTGTGGGTCTCATCTCCAGCTCCGCCATGAAACCTCAGCCCTCATGATGCTCCTGGTCCGCTCCATACCCCATACGCTGTCCGTTCACAGTACCACCAGCAACGACACAGGAGGATGTTGGAGAACAGGAAGTGGGGGAAAGCTCCGTCACTGCCCACAGCCGTCCACAAGCACAGGCACGAATGTGCACGACGATGTTCCAGTAAGACACGCCCACTCCAGGTGAAACACCTGGTTTATAGTGAGTCCTGTGCAGACCGAGGTTCTAATAGTTTTGGATTTTTAATTAGTTTAGTTTTAATTATTTTTTAGAGCAGGTTTGCTAGTTTTTATTAGTTATCGTTTTTTTTCTGAATACTTAGTTTAGTTTTAGTTATTTCATGTATTTTATCTTCCTCACCATCTTTTCTTTTAATTAGACTTTTTATTTCAGTTAACGTAAATATTTTTTCAATTTTAGTTTTCGTCATTTCGTTTGTTTTCGTTAACGATAATAACCTTGGTGCAGACAGTGTGTGCCCTGTTCCGAACAGTCTGGAGTGCTTGTGCTGTGGATAATATAATTACATTTTGTAATCTACAAACTGCCTCTCCACTGTGTTCAGACATATAAAATAGCATCTGTTACCACGCTACCTGATCAATAAAAGACTTAAACTACTGAAACGTTACTTGATTCAGGAAATGGTGACGTTACCGCCAGGCTACTGAAAACTGTAGTAAGTTACCACTGCCCAACTCTGGAGCTGGGGGTAGTTTTTCAAAATGTACAGGTTTTTTTTTTTTCATTCATCCTGTAGTTTTCATAAAATAATCTTCCTTTTTTCATTGTAAAAACATAGAGAAAACTTTGGAGTTGACGTCGTTTATGGGTTCTTATCTTCTTATTTCTCGTATTTCCCTGGTCCGGCCCACTTTAGATCATACTGGTCTGAATGTGGACCCTGGTCTACAGTTTGTGGTGAACCTGTGTGAGGAGCCCAGCCTTTGGGCGTACGCAGAAGCCCAAGTGCCACGATCTCTGATTACGTTAACAAATCGCATTCTCCGTTCAAGGCAACACAAAGGTTTTCAATGACAGCTTGCATGACTAAAGGTCAGCAGCAGGCTCAGCACTGCTAATTAAGTCCAATTGGTGAATGTCAGATCCTCAAAGGGCACAGCTAATCCCCAGACCTGCCTAAACACAGATCTTTACTGTGTGTGAATGCGAGGTGTTGACTGGGGGGGGGGGGGGGGGGGGGGTCATACCAACACACACTCCTGTTCCATTCATGTCTGTGTCTGGGTATAATATGGACGATGTTTTGGATTTCCAGCCTCATTCCACCATATTTTCTCTCGTTTCACACCATTTAAATTACAGACCACTGAATACCTGGGATGGGAGGAGCTAAACCAGAGCTGTCAAACGCATTTTAGTTCAGTTCCATATTCAGCTCAATTTGACCTGCAGTGGGCCGGACCAGAAAAATAAGAACAGAATAACCTATAAAGAATGACAATTCCAAATTTTTGTCTTTGTTTTAGTGTAAAAAACAAACAAACATTAAATTATGAAAACACTTACTTTATAAACTATACCAAAAAAAAAAAAAAAAGAAAACAAACAAACCTGAAAATACTGGAATTTAAATTAAAAAACATAAGAAAATTTAGTGCAATTTTAACAGTCTTCTTCCTCCACTTCTCATTTGTCCATGTGCATTCTGGATCAGATCTACAAAGACACTAAACACTGAGGAACAGGAAGAAATTGTCAGTAATTTTATCTCATTTTATTATTATTTTTTTTCTACAGTACTAAATTTTAAATTAACATTTTAATCTCATAAATAGAAAAGAAATATTTGTGAAATTACAATACATTTGCAAATGTATTTTAACTGTATTTTTCTGTGAAAAAATAAAATTTTCTTTGAAAAATGGACATTTTATGGTTCTTCACAGTTACAGTTTTTTCCTGTTATTTTCCATTTGACATGTAAAATCAGTCTGTTTTTGTCATTTCATTGATATTTTCCTGTATCTTAAAAATACAGGAAAAATCTGTAAAATAAACAGTGAAAATTCGGTTAAATTACAGATTTTTTTTACAGTGTGTGTTTTCTGACCTTAGTCAAACTCTCTGCTGTCAGTCGTGTCCATGTTTGCGGCTCAGTCTCTTCTGCTGAATATGATGGAGTCTTCCTGTCGTATGTGAAGCTGTTTACGCATGAATACTGTTTAGAAGTGAACCCACGGTGTCTGAGTGAAGCGTTGTGCTGCCAAAGTGCTGCAGCTGAAGTCTACTTTGGCACATTTTCAGCCACAATTACCAATGTGACCAAAGTGAAGCGTGGTAGTTGGCGTTGGCCGCCGCAGAGTGGGCATGACCCCAAAAACACTCCAGTATCATTAGTTTGCGTTGTACGTACCCCCCTTTGAAGAGAGAGAGCTTCATTTACTTCAGTGCAATTAACAACATCCTCTGTGTGGATGTGCAAACATTCAAACAAACTGCAAACGTTTGGAGTGAGCTGTTATTAGTGCACAGATTAGACACAAGTGGAACAAATGTATGGAAAGTCCAACTGGACGGTCACAGAGGTAATGGCTTCCAGTCTGTCAACATTCTAGACACAAAATCTGTTTTTTCACACATTGTATGGACAGAGGTGGAGAAGACAAAATGGTGGATGTGACCAGGGATGGAACCATATGAGAATTTCATATCACGGTTATTATGACCAAAATTATCACAGTTATCATTATTATCATGGTATTGTTGAAACTGTGCTCAAAATGTTCAAAAAGTACCGATGCACACACTGAAATAATTTAACCAAGTTGTACTGTAAAAAAAGTCTGTAATTTAACAGAATTTTCACTGTTTATTTAACAGATTTTTCCTGTCTTTTTCAGATACAGGAAAATATCAATGAAAAGACAAAAACAGACTGTGATTTTACACGTTAAATATAAAATAACATGAAAAAACTGTAACTGTGAATAACCATAAAATTTCAATTTTTTAAAAGAAATTGTTTCGTTTTTCACATAAAAATACAGTTAAAATACCTTTGCAAATGTATTGTAATTTCACAAATATTTCTTTTCTATTTATGAGATTAAACTGTTAATTTAAAGTTTAATACTGTAAAAAATAAAATAAAATGAGATAAAATTACTGACAGTTAACCGTAAAAGAAGTATTTGTTAAGTTTTATAAGACGTGTTTGTTAACTGACAAATATCTTGTGCATGAATAATTTTTCTAGAATCTTCTCTGAAACTTTCAGTCAGAAGGAGTTGATATTTGTTGTGGAACATCTTTGCTGTAAGGTCTACCAAGTTTGTCCAAAGCATTAGGAAATATAGGTTTTTGAATTTCTTAGGAATTTTTTGAAATTTTCCAAATCTCCATTGGTTTATAATGGGACACATGTCAAAGTGCTATAAGTTGAAAACAGTTGAAGGTATTGATATAGTTCCCTCCTCCAGGAGGTGTTGTGATCACTTTGCTTTGTGTGTTTATTTGTTTGTTTGTTTGTTTGTTTGTTTGTTTGCTAGTAACTTTAGTGTAAAACTCTTCCCCCCATCTTTCCCAGATCTTCCCCACAGATAGGCCTAGGCCCTGGGACCAACCCAGTCCATTTTGGTCCCAGTAGGACAAAGTTCAAGGTCACAGCAAGGTCACAACATCTACAATTTTCCATCTGTCATCACTGAGACATTTTCCAAAATTCATCAAAAATTCCAAACGACTCTGATTCTCCTCCAATTTGATCCACCTGTAGCTTAGAACAATCTCTTGTATCTGGAACTAAATTGTCCACATCCACTGTGGAATGTGGACTCTGTGGACATTTACATTTAACATTGAAAATCCCATTTCCCACACATTTAAAATTAGAACTCAACAAATATTGATGTGAATTGAATAGAACTGAACAGACACATGACTGGGACCAAGCTTCAACTGTTTCTGCTGTATGGAACAACCTGGAAACTGTTGAATTTAAACAGAAACAGTCGGTCCACACATGAACACCGTTCAGGGTGAAGGAGGAGGTTTGTGTTCTCTGAACACTTGTTCTTATTCATTTAATTTTTTTTTTTTTTCATTTTATTTATTTATGTAGACAGGGCCAATGCACAGTATACATTCACCTTAAGAAGGACAGATGTAGTGTACCAGGTTTTAGCACTAGTGCTAACTTCCACCTGTAGTCGATGGGCAGGCTGATGTTATCATTAAAAAAACAGACATTAACAAGAAAAGCACTGAGAGCGCAGACCTCCACCAGGACAGATCTGACACACACACCCCAATCACCACCAAGATTTAATCATTTCTTCCTTGTGCCAGTGTCAACATTTCCTGAAAATTTCATCAAAATCCGTCCATAACTTTGAGTCATCTTGCTAACAAATAAACAAACAAACAAACAAACAAACAAACAAACAAACAAACAAACAAACACACAGAGCAAAATGATCACAATACCTCCTGGTGGAGGTAATAAAAACTAAAACATTAAAAACCTGCAAAAAATGCATATATATAACTCCATCTGTATATCATGAAAAACCAGACTTTAATAATATACATTATAAATATGTAAAATATTGGAAATAGATGGGAAGTCACATGTGGGCTTTCATTTGGTGCCATGACCTTTGACTGTGAGTGACCTTGAAAGGTCAAATAAATGTCAGTGAATGTCTTTAAACATGCAGATGGACTACAGGAGCCTGGGTCCTGTTTTTATTTTATTTTTTTTTTTACCTCTGCCAAGGAACAGCAGAGGTAATGTTTTCATCTGGGTCTGTCTGTCTGTGTGCAAGATAACTCAAACACTTATGGATGGATTTGGATGAAAGTTTCAGGACATGTTGATGCTGGCACAAGGAAGAAATGATTAAATTTTGGTGGTGATGGGGGGGGGGGGGGGGGGGGCTGATCTGCCTTGGAGTGCAAAAAAAAAAAAAAAATCATCCAAATTCGTCCATAACTTTTTGAGTTATCCTGCTAACAGACAGCCCCCCCCCCCCCCATCACCACCAGTTATAGAAGTTTCACTTTCACGAGTTTACCCTCTCGTTAATGTTTCACTTCATGTGGAATTTTTGTTGTTCTTTTTCTGCAGAATGTGAACTGACAGAACTGGGATTAGATTTGTGTTGTTTGCTTAAAACTACCTTTAAGGGAAAAGTGCAATACTAATGTTGAAAATACATTCAGTCATACTTTATTTATTTTATTTTCTATTTGATTTATAGCTGCAGAATTATATCCTTCCTGTTTTTCTATATTCTATTGTCTGCAAAAATTTGGGGAAAAATGTTCAAAAATTCATAATAAATGCATTACAGACATTTTGAGGGGTTTTCTTTCTTCCCGTACTGAACGGAAAAAAAATAAACTGTGGCTTTCAAAACCAAAAACGTACCCAACTGAAAATTTTGTGTACCGTTACAGGCCTGTTGGGTACCAGATTCCAGGTCCTTTTTCGTAATAGAAACGCAAAAAGGCCGAGTCGAATCGAGCCGATACCACATTGTGGAAACACGGCATTAGAGGTTAAATCCATTATAAGATGAAAAATGGAAATAGTTGAAGTTTGTGTACGTACAAAAAAAACCTTCAGTTTAAACGACTTCATTTATGATCCTCGTCCATTCACGTATAGTTTGTTTTTTCCCTTCTTGTATTTCTGTAAAAGCTATAAAACCCATAATGAGTGCACAAAAGGCTTCCCGTAAACACAGCCTGACTGTTTCTTTTCATCGCTGTGTGTGTGTGTGTGTGTGTGTGTGTGTGTGTGTGTACTTTTTTCCTTCGGTGTACATGTGACCTTTTACACATGGGTAGAACCCACTGGTATATTACAGCCTAGTGCTGTTTCCAGGACTTTTGTGCCTACTGTGTGAACTTTAATCAGCAGAAAAGCGTGGACACTATTTCCTTTTCTCCTGCCGTCTTTATCTACAAATGCAGATCGGCGCTGAATGCCCGGGCCGTCTTCGGGGGTCGCTGTGGGAGGAACGTACGCGCCGGTGCGACTGTTTGATTATGAAGTCTCTCTGGGGATGTTTGTGTATGTGTGTGAGGAGAGTCAGCATGGCCACATGTAGCGTCTAATGAGCCCCGGTGGTGCCTCTCCAGTGGGGGGGGGGGCTGCCTATTGATCATTAGCTTCGCTGTCTTACACTCTAATTTCCAACGAGGAAGCGCCGCTTTCCCGACGCCACGCCGGTCAGATTGGCTGTTAGCGGCACCGTGTGTGTTTGATGTGGGAAAAGTCTGGGTTTGATGAAGCGTGCGACGCTCAGAAAAGCCAGAGGTGAGGGGCGGGAGACGAGACCACCCTGCGACAGCCCGGCCAAAGGTGGCGCCGCCGCTCTCATCCCTGACCCGGTGCGCTCGTGGACTCGGCGCATCTGCTTTGGTTCCAAACACATCACAGATAAATGTAGCTCTTTTTTTAGCAGGTTTGAAGAGGCGGCAGAAACACACGCTTTCTTTAATCAAGCTAGCTTCGTTAAGGACGGGCATGAGCCAATTAACAGATGATCTAGTCAATAAATACAGATGAGCACACACTAAACACAGTATCCTGTTGTAAATCTAAACCCACTGTTGTCTCTGTCTCCAGTGGACTGTTTGTCTATACTGTGTCCAGGTCCACATGTTGTTCTGGGTTCATGTCGGAGCCAAATTCCTCGTATATATTCACATACTTGAACAATAAAGCTGATTCTGAAATAAATGTACAGTTCATCTAATGTTTGGGGCTCATTGTTTTTGGAGTCCTCAGCACTGAGTGTCCATCTGATTTGTGATCTGAATAAATGTTGTTAACGTTGAGACCGATCCGAATCCAGACCGAGGTTATTATCGTTAACGAAAACTAAGGAAATGACCAAAACTAGAATTGTAAAAACATTTTTGTTAACTGAAATAAATAAAAACTATAATTAAAAGAAAAAAAACGATTAACTGAAACTGTGTTGTGTGTTTACAAAACTAACTAAAACAGATAAAAATTATGGATAAAATTCCCTTCGTTTTCATCTTTGTCAATGTTGGATTGATACAAAAGTGATTTATTTCACTAGCAATTTTAGCTGTTGTCATCATACGACACTTTTTGGTCCGTCACTTGTGGTTTCCAGTCGTCTTCTGGTCCCCACTCTACCTGGAAACATGGAGACTAAAGTTGGGAGAAAGATTAAAACTAGTGCTGGGCAGCGATTAAAATTTTTAATCGCATGGATTTATGTGATTAATCACGATTAATCGCATAGTTATATGGGGGGGGGGGGGGGGTTGCCGGCATCAGTAGCATGTATTTCCTTTCAGTGATATTTCAGACTGCAGTACTCCGCTGATAAAAATAATTGCACGTCAGTGCTTCCAAACACCTGTGTCCCCCCCCACACACACACCATCTGAAGACATTTCAAATGAAAATGTCCATGGAACAGACCGCTACTGTTACACATGTTTATGTCCACACATGTTTATTTACACTTGTGAGTGATTGACAGGAGTCTTAGTCCCACTAATCAGTACTAATACTAATAAGAACAATAATATGTGACGTTCAGTTGTTCAAAGTAAACAAAGGAGGCCCTCTAGTGGTGGGAATAAGTGTCACTAACGTATGTTTTGTCCTTGCGGTGTTCCCGTAGTCAGTTCAGACATAAGAAGGAACTAACAGACACGTTTCTTTCACTCTGTTTGTATGGCCCCAAAAACGTTTGTCTGTGAGTATTTTATGTTCAGTTGTTGTCAGAATGAATAGTATCAAATATCTCTGATGTGAACCTTTGTTACTGGATAAAAAGACGTTGTAAATCTTAAATAAATCTGTAAATGCTAATTGCTAGCGTGTCTATGGATTTTCCCATTCAAGTTAGCATCGAGCTAGCGTTTTTTTTCCCCATTCATTTAAATGTATAATGCCATGTAAATGTACTAAGGCAGTGAACAGAACTCAGACAGATTTAGTTTGTATGTGTCAGTTTTACAGTGAGTCTACAGGAACAGATTTGGACACAAGTTTTGGGCGTCCGTCTTTTCTTGTTAAACCTGTTGTCTATCTGCAGCTAATCGCTACACGCACACAAGCAGAAGAATAGGAGTTAGAATAAAACAGCATTAAAGTGAGATTAAAAAAAAAAAATTGCCTGCGTTATTTAATGAATGCGTTAACACGGTAATAACACGTCAACTTGCCCAGCCCTAACTAAAACGAATTAAAACGAACTGAATTAGAGAAAAAAAAAAGTCAAAACTAAATAAAAGTAAGCTAGAATGAAAAATCCAAAACTATTAGAACCTTGGTCCAGACTCATCGCTGGAGCTTCCAATAAAAGAACACGTTAGCAGTTCCATTTTTCCACCTTCTGTTCCTGCTGGTACCTTTTCTTCCTTCAGTAGGAACGCAGAACCACCGTCATCATTCACTAGAACACACCCACCTCACAACAACAAAACAATCAAATATTCACATCATCACCGGCTCGTTAGCATGAAACCTGCACATACTGTATGCACCATGTATACAGAACAGACTGAGACAGGTGCACACACACACACACACACACACACACACACACACACACACACACACACACACTTAGACAAATGCAGCTGATTTCCATGACAATCCCAGCGGTGTTGGATACAGGAGTGCGTTTGCACAGCAGGAGGTTAATGTGGATGCCTGCGTGCTCGGCCAGGTGGATGGTCCTCCCTCCACCCACCCCTGCTCTGTGGATGTGTGTGGGAGGGGCAACGAGGTACGAGGACCAACACATAGAAGTGAGCAGGGTTAGGCTTGGATTAGTCTGAGCGCTTCCACTTCCATCCTGGTCCTACCTGCTGCAGGTTTGTTCCATCATGCACCTCCACACCTGTTACTGTACCACCACCATCATTGTAAAAAGGTTTGATTTCTATCTGTTATTTATGTTCTATTATTTAAATTGCAGGACACTGGTTGTTACTGATCTAATGTTCTTCTCTGATTGGTTCTGTCAGATTTATTTTGTCATCTTCACAGAACCAATAACCATCATATCCCATGGACATACAATGTTTATCATCTGAATTAGTGGATTTAGTGGATTTTTCCCTCTATGCCTCCAGTTCCAGTTATTAGACGGGGGCCTATTGTTATCAGGTCCATTTCCATGCGTATATATTTTGGGCCTTGGTGCCTTTGGAGGGGGTGTCCGACTGGTTAGTGCGGTCCGTGACCCCCCCCCAGAGTCTCGGTGCCTGTTGCTGCTCCGTTGAACTGTGAGCTCATAGAGGACAGTGAAGTGGAACCCAGAGGCGATAAACCCGCCTCCGTCTGATCCACACACACTTTAGTATTCCATCAGAGTTCAGACCTTTGGCTTTATCTGCAGTGGGAGCCCAGGCCAACAGGACACTATCAGGGAGTCCACCAAATGCACTTTCACAGCCTTAGACTTTCAAATACATCATTCTATCATTATGTGGAGCAGGGGTGTCAAACATGCGGCCCAGGGGCCAAATGTGGCCCCCTGAAGGTTCCAATCCGGCCCCTGGGGTGAATTAGCAAAGAATAGACTAGAGCACAGGTGTCAAACCTGCGGCCCAGGGGCCAAATCTGCCCCCCCGCCAAAGGTTCCATTCTGACCCTGCAGGATGAAAGTGCATAAATGAACCTGAACAGTCCAGGTTGTCCAAATCCTTTTGGTTCAGGTTCCACATACAGACCAATGTGATCTACAGTCAAAAGAACAACACAATGAACCCATAAATAATGACAACCACAAATTTACTTTGGGAAAAATTATGTGGAAAAAACTGAAGTGAAAAAACAAAACAAAACATTACACTGTGAAAATATCAACATTTACAAAACTATTCTTTCACAATAAAATGCAAATAAATACAGAAATAAAAACAAAGATGGACAACCTGACATGTGTTATTTGAACAACATTCTGTCTGTTCCTAAATGTTTGGTGCATTTATGGATCCACTGGGATCTGGAGTTGTGTTCATAATAACAGATGGAATGTTGTAGAATCTGTTCAAATTTTCGTTCCAAACTCCAAAATTTGAACGATATTCTGCCTGTTACCAAATGTTTATGGAACACTGTGTGTAAATGTACATGTAGAAATAAGAAGTCAATGCAGAATATTGTTAAAATTGCACAAACTTTTCAAATGGAATTTCTGTTTTTTCAGGTTATTCACATCTTTCTTTGTAAAATGTAAATATTTTCATAATTTAATTGGGGGTTTTTTTGTACTAAAACAAAAAGGAAAAACTTGGATTTGTCATTATTTATAGGTTTTTAAGTCGTTATTTTACTGGTTCTGGCCCGCTGCAGATCAAATTGGGCTGAATATGAAACTGAACCTAAATGAGTTTGACAGCCCTGGACTAGAGGGAAAACCTAATTTTGTGCTTCTCCTTTTCCCCTGATCCACTGTTTCCATGAAATTTAATGTGTGCATCATCTATCACTGTCGTTATAACAAAAGAACCAACAACAAAAACACATCTACCATCTCCACTGAATATTCCTGAATGATCTGATACCAAAGGCATTTTATAAACTCTGTCAGAGAAGTGAATGACTTAAATTCATCATCAAGTCCATCCCATAATTTCACACCCACAACCCAAATCCATCTGGACTTCACATTTGTCCTCACTTCAGTCCATTCACAAATATTAAGACCTCTGAAATTATAGTTACTGTCTTAAGTTAAAGAAATCTCGAATGATATTTGGAACAATATTGTTAATTACGTAATAAATCATCTCTAATATTTTAATATAAAAAAAATATCCTGCAATTTTAAGTGATTTTAAGCAACATAAAGTAGATAGATAGATAGATAGATAGATAGATAGATAGATAGATAGATAGATAGATAGATAGATAGATAGATAGATAGATAGATAGATAGATAGATAGATAGATAGATAGATAGATTAGTGAAAAATTAAGAAGATTAGTCTAAATTTAATTAAAAAAAAAAACAAAATAGGCAAGAAAACTGAAAAAAGTGATAGATATCAGATTAGTAGATGGATAATTAATAAAATGAATAAAAATAATTAACAAAATAAGGAGAGAAATGGACAAAAACGGACAAACATAAGCATCAAAATGAGTAAAGACAAAAAAAATAAGTAGTAAAATTAGTGAAAAATGAAGAAAATTAGACAACATTAATAAAAAAAAAAAAATAGGCAAGAAAATGGATGAAAGTAAACATAAATAAGTAGCACAATGAACAAGATAGATAGATAGATAGATAGATAGATAGATAGATAGATAGATAGATAGATAGATAGATAGATAGATAGATAGATAGATAGATAGATAGATAGATAGATAGATAGATAGATAGATAGATAGATAGATAGATGTTGATACACTAGTGGAAACTCTGTCTTCAGTTTTGATCATTTTCTCCTTTCATTCTTCACAGATGGACAGAACAGACACATATTCAGGCTCAGACCTACTGTCACCTCCACTTGTCAGGTGGTCTAGTGGTTTAAACATACATTTGGCACTACTGGTTGGTTACCCACCCCCACTAGATGTTTTTTTTTTTAAATTGAGGAATCGATTCACAACAGATGAACGAACTGAAAGAATCAAGTTCGTTAAATAAGTCGGATTTCCCATCACTGGGAAATGGTTCTGGTACACTGCAAAAAAAAATAACCATCTCATAAAAAATACGATACTTTTCCATAATTAAAATACAGTTTTTTTGCCCTAACTTTACATGAGATTTTGCATAATTTTTTTTTTACCTTTTAATGTTTCATAAAGAATATTTACATGTATTAAAACAATCAAATTACCTATAAATATATATATAAATAATTTCCAATAAGACTCAGTTGTCCAATCCACTGATAAAAACTGTATTTGGACAGTTTATCAGTGCTTATACATGTTATACATTCACAAAAATACATTTATTCAATATTTTTGTTGTGAAACCTCCTGTAATTACACAAGATATTTGTCAATTAACAAACAAGTCTGGTTCAACTGACAGAACTAATACTTCTGTTACTGTTAACTGTCAGTAATTTTATTTCATTTTATTTATTTATTTTTTTTACAGTATAAAACTTTAAATTAACAGTTTAATCTCATAAAAAGAAAGGAAGTATTTGTGATCCATTACAGAAGGAAAGGAAAAGTGGAAGTTACATGAAACACTGAAGAGGAAGAGGAGAAGATAGAAGACAAGTCAACAAGGAGCTTCATCCATCTTTCCTTGCCCCCCCTCCCTTCTAAATAATGCAGAACCCCCACCCCCACCCCCCCGGCCTTGTGAAGTGTTCGTTAATGGCCGTGCTAATTGCAATAAACAGGAGTGGTGTTTGAGAAGTCTAACAGGCACAACACTCCTAATTAGGTTGGCTCAGCCTGATGGGACACTGGGAGATGAGTGGGGGGGGGGGCAACAATGATGGAAGAGGAAAGAAAAGAAGAGGTCAGACTGAAAAAAGGGGAAGAGGAGAAGTGGAGGTTTGGTAAGAGGATGGTTCAGACACTTGTACCCACATGAGGAAGAATAGGATGGAGAAGGAGGACAGAGTGGAACAGGAGGATACTGAGGAGAGAAAGAATACGAAGGACAGAAGAAGAGGAGGAGGATGGAGGAGGAGGGGGTGAAGAGGAGGAGGGGGATGGTGAAAAGGACAGCAAGGATGGAGTCAAAGGAAACAGTGTCTACACTAAATGAACAACACTACAGCTGCGCTGACGTTTACAGGCACTGGAAAGTCTGAAGAAGTCTGGAATTTTAGGTGAAAGTCTGAACCCGCTGTAGAAAGTCTGAACGTGACGTCAGCGGCTCCGCCCACTGAGTGGCAGAAAGAGGGAGATGAGTGACAGCGTTGGCTTCAGTACTGTCTGAACTGAAGAACAATACTGAATCCAAAATGGGGCAGAGCTGTTGTGAGACTGATTGTATTTTCAGGTTGTTAAAGCAGTGGGAGCGATCGTTTACAGACACCGAAAGACAAAGAAAAGAGAAGTACGCTCCGTTTATACTGCGTGGTATCGGCTCGACTCGACTCGGCCTTTTTTGCGTTTCCATTACAAAAAGGACCTGGAATCTGGTACCTGGTACTAGTTTTTTGGTATCACCTCCGCCGAGGTTCCAGGACTGGGACCAGATACTAAAACATGAGGTATAACACTGCAGACCACTGATTGGTCAGACAGTTTTCTCTGTGACCCGCCCTTTTACCAAAAACAGATGCAGAAGTGGACAGTGAATATAACGCATTCATCCACATGATACCAGCCCAAAACTACACCATGGTCGTCCAGGAGATTCAGTCTTTGGTGGCCGACGTAAAAATTCAGACGAGACAACACGCAACGAGTGAGTTTATCAGCAACTCTGAACAGACGACATGGAAGTAACGCACCGCATCGCTATGACGACCAGGTACTGTAAAGTCTGTAGTATCTTGAAATGGAAACGGTCTTCAGGAATACAGAGTCGAGCCGAGTCGAGTCGAGCTGGTTCCATGTAGTGGAAACGCAGCAGTAGATGGATCCACAAATCCAGGAAACCAGACCTAGATCTGTGGATCCTGTTTGGTGTCAGCGAACATTCATTGATGCTGGATTTTTGGGTCCAATCAGACCTGAAATGACCTTTTGTTTTGGCTAACGTTCCTCCTTAGTAAAGTATGGCGAGAAATTTGTTTCTTTATTAATCAATCGAAAAGAATGGATTTGCAACCAAAAACGAGATTTCAGAGCAAAAGACAGTAAGTGGCAATCAAAAAAAAAGATCATTTTGCCTTTACATCAGTCCTCATAGTAAAGCTCTTGGTTTCATGATCAGATCTTTCCTGGTTTTTGTCTCATTTTGTGATTCTGAACCTTGTGCTACTACATGATTAGTAAACTAACTGAAACTGAGGCCAACCTAGTTTTACAAATACGGGGAACTGGAGAATAAAGCTACGACGGAGTATTAGGACCACAGAAGAAAAGAAAAACACTGGTCACTACCAGAATAAAGTCATAAAATATCGACATAAAACCTGTAATTTTATGAGAATAAAGTCGTAGTTATAAAAAATAAAATCATAATTTAACAAAAATTTTATTCGTTTATGAGATTAAAGTTGTCGTATTCCAACAATAAAGCCATAATATGATCAGAATAATGCATTAATTTAAAAACAGGTGGTGTAAATCTGCTAATTTCCCAGAATGCAGTGGTGCCCTGCTGGTCCACAGCAGTCGTATCTGTGTTGGATAAAGGACTGGATCTGAACTAGACTCAGTAAATCTGCTCAGTCCCAGTAGATCATGCATATATTCACTGAGGTCAGTCCACGCTCGACTGGAAATGACCTTTGGATCAGCTGGTTCTGGTCCTAGTTTTGGAGCCTTTGGATCAGCTGGTTCTGGGTCCTAGTTCTGGAGCCTTTGGATCAGCTGGTTCTGGGCCCTAGTTTTGGACTCTTTGGATCAGCTGGTTCTGGTCCTAGTTTTGGAGCCTTTGGATCAGCTGGTTCTGGGCCCTAGTTTTGGACCCTCTGGATCAGCTGGTTCTGGGCCCTAGTTTTGGAGCCTTTGGATCAGCTGGTTCTGGTCCTAGTCTGGTCCTACCACTTGTTCTTTGGTAGCTCGTACAGATCCATGTCCAGTCCAACTGTCCTTCATTTAACTTCAGATTTCCCATGGTCCTTTGCTCTGGCTGTGTTTACTGCTATACTCCGTCATGTTGAACAGGTTGGTTTAAGACACTCAGTCTGACTGAGAGGGGCGTGGCCTGGGGGGAAGTGACATATGTGCAGACCCTGTATACCCAATGGCTGGGTTAGTCCACTGTTACACTGTGGAGATTCAGTTTAACTTTAACCTGTTTAACCCTGACCATATTTTCAGGGGAAAAACACCTAAACAGACAAACCCAAAGTAAATGAAGAATTCCTTCACAATAATCAGGTTCATATGGATGTTCTTGGTGTCTGTGGACATTTACAGACCTCACAGAATCTATTCCCATTGTCTAAAATATTGGATCTATTACTATGCCTGAGTAAACTGGAACAAACTAAAAGAGAAAGTAGAATTTTTTATCCTCGCCTGTTTTTTTTCGGCTGGATTGATGATGATATGCATAAATTAA
Source organism: Sphaeramia orbicularis (assembly GCF_902148855.1). Taxonomy (NCBI): domain Eukaryota; kingdom Metazoa; phylum Chordata; class Actinopteri; order Kurtiformes; family Apogonidae; genus Sphaeramia; species Sphaeramia orbicularis. The sequence continues at coordinate 45,070,025 of NC_043976.1, read as the reverse complement.
TTGTTTGTGTTTGAGATTTTTAATAGCATATACAGTATTTCACCCCACAAAGATTAAAAGTCATGTTTGAACATTAAAGTTTGCACTAAAATACACTTTTGATGTACTTTTATTAACATTAGGGTCTAAACTTTGAGCAAAAGTTGAAAAAAAACATCCATTGTCCTGATTTATTATATTTTTTATAGTAGATGAACATTAATCTAATTTTTTTGGCCTGCGGGCTAAAGAGGGTTAACAATCCCAAGTGGAAATTCATTATCACACACAATGTTATGTCTTCACTTCAATGGTTAAAAATTCAAACTGGTTCAACCTGGTTCTTGTAGCAGTAGCCATACAGGGGCAACACACACACACACACACACACACACACACACACACACACACACATAAAGACTGTGTGTGTGTTTGACGTGTCCTCGGTGTACAACCACTCCAGGATAATGATGTCTGAAGGCTCGGTCCCATCTTTTGATGAGGGCTCCGCTTGACTGCCAGCACCCTGTTTTCCATCCAGTCCGGGCAGGTAGCATCACATGGCTTTTTGGGTTTGAGTGTCTGAAATCCTGACTTTGATGTTCAGCAATCAAACGCAGGACCGAAACTAAAGGCGACACGCTAATGTGAGCAGATGAAAAGCTGCAGGTCCCACTTATGCCGCATTCATGTCGTATTGGATTTACCGAGAAAAAGAACTAGAACCCGAGGAAAGCAGTTTGTACCATTTGAGTGTTAGAGGAGTGGAGAGAAAAAGAGACGAAGAGAGGAAGAGAGGCAGACGGGTGTTTTAGACACAACAGGTAAAAATACAACACAGTCAATAACACTGGTCTACAGGTCAGATGGTTCTAGAACAAAAGGAGTGACATTGGACCAGGTGTGAGCCTCTGATCCAGACTAATCCAGTCCTAAAAGCTGATTAGTTGTCGTTTCACAGATACAGTCTGGGGCCAAAATATGAAAATTAACAATGGAATGGGTTTAACTCATGACAATACATGGACTGTACAGGCTCTATCAGTGGAGCATTTATACAAACTATAAAAAAACACTGTAAAAAAACAGTAATATTCTGGCAGCAGGGGTGCCAAAAAAATACTGTTAAATAATGGAAAATAACCATCTCATAAAAATACAGTAATTTTCCATAATTAAAATGCAGTTTTTTGCCCAAACTTTACATGAGATTTAGCTTTTTTTTCTTTACTTTTTAATGTCTAATCAAGAATATTTACATGTATTAAAACAATCCAATTCCCTATAAATGTATTTATAAATAATTTTCAGTGAGACTCAGCTGTCCAATCCACAGATAAAAACTGTATTTGGACAGTTTATCAGTGCTTATACATGTTATACATTCACAAAAATACATTTATTCAACATTTTTGTTGTGAAACCTCCTGTAATTACACAAGATATTTGTCCATTAACAAACAAGTCTGGTTCAACTGACAGAACAAATACTTCTGTTACCGTTAATTGTCAGTAATTTTATCTCGAACGACAGCAACTCCACCACGCAGTGGTAGGCCACGTAAACTGACGGAGCGGGGTCAGCGGATGCTGAGGCGCAGAGTGCGAAGAGGTGGACAACTTTCTGCAGAGTCAGTGGTACAGACCTCCAAACTTCATGTGTCCTTCAGATTAGCTCCAGGACAGTGCGCACAGAGCTTCATGGAATGGGTTTCCGTGGCCGAGCGGCCGCATCCAAACCATACATCAGGAAGTGCAATGCACAGCGGTGGATGCAGTGGTGTAAAGCACGCCGCCACTGGACTGTAGAGCAGGGGAGGAGCCTTCTCTGGACTGACCAATCGCACTTCTCCATCTGGCGATCTGACGGACGGGTCTGGGTTTGGCGGTCTCCAGGAGAACGATACTTGTGGGAGCGCATTGTGCCGAGTGTAAAGTTTGGTGGAGGGGGGGTTATGGTGTGGGGTTGTTTTTCAGGAGCTGGGCTGGGCCCCTTAGTTCCAGTGAAAGGAACTGGGAATGCTTCAGCAGAACAAGACATTTGGGACAATTCCACGCTCCAACTTTGTGGGAACAGTTTGGAGCCGGCCCCTTCCTCTTCCAACATGACTGTGCACCAGTGCACAAAGCAAGGTCCATTTGGACATGGAGGACAGAGTCTGGTGTGGATGAACTGGACTGGCCTGCACACAGTCCTGACCTCAACCCCATAGAACACCTTTGGATGAATTAGAGCGCAGACTGAGAGCCAGGCCTTCTGTCCAACATCAGTGTGGGACCTCACAAATGAGCTTCTGGAAGAATGGTCCAAAATTCCCATGAACACACTCCTAAACCTTGTGGACAGCCTTCCCAGAAGAGTTGAAGCTGTTATAGCTGCAAAGGGTGGAGCCACGTCAGACTGAACCCATAGACTAGGAATGGGATGGACCTGACATTCATATGGGAGTCAAAGCAGGAGAGGGAATACTTTTGGCAAAATAGTGTAGCTTGAAAGGCTAAGGAGCAGCAGACAGGACTAGAGATCATTTTAACCATCAAGTTAAATGGATAAATGCATGGAGAGAGAGAGAGAGAGGGAGGGAGAGAGAGAGAGAGAGAGAGAGAGAGAGAGAGAGAGAGGTTACAGTTTTATCTAATAAATGAAACTTAAATACAGTGATATTCATATATTATTACATTATGGGCTCAGTTATTGCATTTGCAATTTTTTTTTTTTTTTTTTACCGGGCCAATAATGTAATAAGTTATTTCGTTATTGGCTAAAAGTTATAATGTTATTGGTTTAGGACTTTTATTGCGTTATTGGCGTATTACATTTTAAAATGGCTAATTTATTACATTATCGGCCGTTATTACATTATCAGTTGTTACTGTGTTACTGGCTTCTACAGACCCGTTCATACCATTTAGTGCTACAAAAACAGACTGGTTGGATTCTGTGCTCTGGGCTCATGTGGTCTTTCTAAACACGTAAACATTTTAATGCATTTGATTGACGCATTAATGTATGTGTAATGTTAGGGTTTTCTGTAGTAAATACTGACACAGAAAATAAACAGCACCGTTATAGGAAAACATATGGGAATACCCCCTAATATAGGGACCAGTTTGTCACATGCTGGACTTGGAGTTGATTCCCGCCGCTAAACTAACTCCATTTGCTTTCATGTTTGTGTTACTGTTCAACAGAACACCAATCCTAAACAGAAGCTGCTCCACATCGATAACACATCCTGCATTCTAGTGTTTGTCTGCTGAGTCCAGCTGTCAGAGGTTGAGTTTAGTGAAGAAAAGCTTTGTTCCTGATCAACGCCGTACAAGCACCTCAAGGTGTGTGTAGGTCAGGCATGTCCAAAGTCCGGCCCGGGGGCCAATCACGGCCCGCGGTCAGATTTTATACGGCCCACAGCTTGGGTTTTAGAATGCATTATTTATGGCCCGCTTGGACTGTTGAACAGAGTACATGAATCATAAAAGGTTCAAAATGCAGTTTCTCCGTTCACCTCATGGTGGCAGCACCACTCTAACTCTATCTGGCTCTGTGACCTCGTCATGAACCCTTTTCGCTAATTTCTAACCACGGCACCTGTAAATAAAAAAACAAAGTTGACAGTGAAGGCCGCCGCTTCCAGGAGAGATGGGACTTATAATTTTTTTTTCACTGAAAATCGAGGCGATTGTGTTTGCCTAATTTTTCAAGAGACTGTTGCCTTGTTTAAGGAATTCAATGTAAAGAGACACGAGCAGACAAAACATGCTAACACATACGACAAGCTAGCAGGGAGTGAAGCAAATTCAAGCTGCTTTAAACTCACAACAGTGACTCTTCATGTGAACCTGGAGTTCGATGAACTCACCACCAGGGCAGGATACCAAGTTGCCAGGTTAGTTGCCTCTAACTGCTGGTGTTGTGTACTTGTAGATGTGACACAAAAATATTACTTTCTAAATGATTTTGTGAAAGACAAGAGTAAGAGTCATATGTTTTCATCTTAAATGTTAACAGACTTTGCATTACTGAGTAATATATGAGTAATGATTACTCATATAAGTAATGTTTAAAATGAATGTGGGGTTAAGATTTTTATCAACTTGGAAGTTTAAGATACTCCACACAGTTTGTTCTATGTTATCTGACTCCAGATGTAAAAGGAAGGCAGATTTTTTTTTTTTTTTTTTTTTAATTTGTTCAGACCTGAGTGGCCTAGATTTGGTTACATTGCCATTTAAAAAAAATGATATTGTGACAATGAAAATTAAATTGTTGTAGAACAGCGCTTTTATATGTAATTTTTACTGTTTAAAAAACGTCCGAAGGGACCACTGGCCCCTGGCAATCTCCACATTATCAGATCTGGCCCTCTTGAAAAAAAGTTTGGACACCCCTGGTGTAGGTACAGCACCGTATCATGCATTATTTCACGTGTCAACATTGAGAGGTTGTCCAGGATTTGAACCCAGGACCAATGAGCTACACACAAACAGCTCCCTAAACACTTTTTGTTGCCTTCAGACCAAAGGAAAATACTGCTGTACTATAGCATTTATATAAGCCCCATGAAAGACAAACACACAACAAGAGAATCCTGCTCTCTAGGCTTATCCAGAATTTCTTGAAATATTTCAAGAACTTTAAAGTATCAATGTACAGTAAGCACAAAAGCCTGGATTTTAAAGGTGAAGACACACCAACCTGGCTGCCGATCGTTGCCAGGAAGGGTAGCCCTGAATGATCAGTCGGTTCCCGGCTCCCTGACGTGGTCAAAAAACTGTGAAGAACACACCAAATCGACTACCGACTGTAATGTATGTTTGGCACTTGCACGAGATGTAAACCTGGAATTGATGGAACATCTCTCTAGACCAAAACCAAGAGCTCGCTGTCGTCAGTCATTGTTGTCAGAGTGTTGAGTAGTCCAGAAGGGTCGGTGTTGTTGTACTTGTTGAACAGATGGTTCATAATAAGCAGATCCTGGTGTGGTTCAGCTCTAGGGCTTCTACTGGTGGAAGAAGAAAGATGTTGCAGGTGAAAACTAAGGAGAAATCGCACTATGCTAACAATGCTAACAATGCTAACAGTGTCAACTTGATGGAATGAATGAAGTCCATAGTCAACAGTGACTGTCACTCATTCAGATCTGATCTGTGCAGTGAATGGACTATTCTAGAAGACAATAATAGTGTGCAGTACCTTGGCACAGCTGGATTCACATGGAAACTTCTCCTTCACTCATTCACTAGTCCAGGACTATCCCTCCACCAATCAGATTGGTCCGACTGAACGACAGGTAGTGGACGATTACGCATGTTGAATTGGCCGAAAAGACTGAGAACAGAACAAACCAAACAGACTGATGTCACCGACCTCAGACTGACCGACGACGTCCGACTCCTCAGTCCTAGTTCTGTCGTATATTTGTGTTTGTCTTGTGTTTCAGTTGAGGACAGCTGTAGTCATACTAGGTCCAAACACCAATACTGAGTTCATATTCATGTGTGTGTCCTGAACCCTGACAGCATTCTGCATATTTACACCAGCAGACCACCACTAGATAGACCACAACACAGAGGACCAACAGGCCTGAAGTCCATGAGACTCACACAGAACCAACTCCTGTGACTCAGCACTAATGATGACAGAATGTTGGAAAACCGGTTCAGTTGGAAAACCGGTTCAGTCAGAGATGTGTTCAGTCATGTGAACCGCCCACACATACATGGATCCTGTTCATATTTTAGAACCTAAACTGCAGGTTCAACAGCTGACTGGACAGATAACGCTCTGACTGCTCTTTCTAAACATCCACACTTCCACACATGTATTTAAAGAACCAGAACCAGAACCAGAACCCTTCTACATGTCGTCTGTGATAAAACAACGCACGCTTGGATTTTATCAAAACATCAACCAGGAAACAGATCAGAGGCGGAGCCACATTCCACAGAAAAACAATCATTTCCCAGAAATCAAAAAGTTCTTCTCAGTGTGATCAGAGCTGCAGACGTGTCTGTGGAACCGTCCAACAAACCTGAAACCGACTTCATCAGATCTGGTTCAAGTCTCACTGGTGAGTTTACCTGAGCTGATCTACAGCTTTAACTGCAAACACACACATAGAACTGGATTCATTTCACACACACTCTGCTGAAATGGTTCTTATCACTGAACCACATGGAGAAACCAACAGCATTTACACAGATTCTAGATTATTTATTCACCAGCACAACTAAGAAACGCACTGGTAAAAGATTATATGTATATTTGTATGTGTGTATGTTCTGTATATTTATAAACGTAGGTATGTGTATATGGATGAATGAGTGTGTGTGTGAGTGTAAATAGATATAAATATAAGAGCACTGTAAAAGGAAGATGGACATATATATTATTAATAATATTTTCGGCACAGGGGGTGGGATTAAATAAGTCACACTTCTTCCCGCCCCTTTTCAGTTAAATGTAAATGGAACTATTGTGCTGTTCTTCTGTCTGAGATTGTTATGATTCTTGATGTTTGTATTATTATGTATGTTTTGCTAGTTTGCATATATGTTAAATTTCATTACATGTTCAGAATAAATCACTAAATCAAATCCAATTATTCCAGTCCATGTCCTTTAGATGGTCTGGACTTTGGTTCTTCGTCTCTTCCTGCTTTTGCTTCCACTAACATTTTCTACAGTTACACTTTAATGAACTTCCAGAACATTTCAGTCAAAGTATTGGACTGACGTCATGGATTTCAAACACTGCTGTAGAGTCATGTGACTGAGCAGTCACACTTATCTGAAGAACATGAAGAACTTTTATGAGTCTCCTTATTATAAACGATCTCATGATGATAAACACTGATAATATAATTCAAATATTTCAGTGTTGTACATGTTCTTTGGGTCCATAGATATGGCTGCTGCCGGTCGTGTCCGATCTGAAGATCAGCTCCTGTGTTCCATCTGTGTGAATGTCTTCACTGATCCAGTCACAACACCATGTGGACACAACTTCTGCAAATCCTGCATCTGTGAACACTGGAGGGTTAATGTCCCATATCAGTGTCCCATGTGTGAAAAGGTTTTTGACCGAAGACCTGAGTTGAACGTCAACGCTCTCATCTCAGAGTTGGTGTCTCCGTTCAGACATGAAGAAGAGAAGGCAGAGCTGAAGAAGACAGAGGCTGACATTGAGGAGATGATCCTGGAGAGAAGACTGAAGATCTTGGAGATCCAATGTTCAGTGGAGCTCAGTACGAACGCTGCAGACAGAAAGGCAGCAGAAGGTGTGAAGGTCTACACTGCTCTGATCAAGACTGTTCAGACAAGTCTGAACCAGTTCATTGAGGAGATCCAAGAAAAGAAGAGGAGCACCAAGAAACAGGCTGAAGACGTCATCAAAGAGCTGGAACAGGAAATCTGTGAGCTGGAGAAGAGAAGCACTGAGGTGAAGCAGCTCTCAGGCTCTGAAGACCACCTCCACTTTGTCCAGAGGTTCACATGCGTCAAAGCTGCTCCATCCATGAAGACCTGGACAAAGGTCAGCATCCATCCATCATATGAGGGGACTGTGGAGAGAGCTGTGCATCAGCTGGAGGACAAACTCAGAAAAGACATGAAGAAGAAAGTGTTTGAAGCTGAACTGAAGAGAGTCCAACAGTATGAGGTGGATCTGACTCTGGATCCAGATACAGCTTATCCTACCCTCATCCTGTCTGATGATGGAAAACAGGTTCATGATGGTGATGAAGAGAAGAACCTTCCAGACAAACCACAGAGATTCACTGATGATTGTTGCATCTTAGCGAAGCAGAGTTTCTCTTCAGGCAGGTTTTACTTTGAGGTTCAGGTCAAAGGAAATACTAAATGGATTTTAGGAGTGGTCGCAGAGTCCATCAACAGGAAAGGAGTGATCATACCGAATCCTCAGGACGGATACTGGATCATCTGTTTGATGACTGGAAATCAGTACTATGCTCGTGCTGATTCTATTGTCCGTCTGTCTGTGCAGTCTGTTCCTCAGAAGGTGGGGGTGTTTGTGGATTATGAGGAGGGTCTGGTCTCCTTTTATGACGTAGATTCTTCAGTTCTCATCTACTCCTTCATTGGCTGCTGCTTCAATGATAAACTCCTCCCATTCTTCAATCCACGTTATAATGATGGAGGTCCAAACTCTGCTCCTCTGATCATCACTCCTGTCAGACACTGAGGAACAAACTCATCAAATGCACAGATTTTCTCAGATTTACTGGAGTCACTAAACTTAGTGATGATGTAAACTGTTTGAACGTGTATGAATCTGGATCCAAATGCACTGAAATACTAACATTAGTGCTGAGAATAATCCTGGTTTGACTCATTCTGATGTCTGTGATTGAATCCAATGATAATGATGGTGTTTGAATGTGAACTGGAATTCAAAATGTTGGGATTGTGAATGTGTTAAAATTATGGGATTGATTTTATACATTTAAATGATAGAAGTGTTCAGGAGAATTCAATATTCAATAATAACAGTACAGATTCTGTTCATCAGCTTTAATAAATACACTCATATACTGTCTGCATTTGAAATAAGAAAAAACATTAAATATTAAATGTTTGCTGAGTTGTTTTCTATTTGTTCGTAGACAAACACATGCAATTATTGTAAAAACTGTAATTATTTTCAACTCTGACAGAGGTTATACCATAATATTTAAGACCAAATAAATTGAAATGATTCATCAGTTATTTAAATATTTTCTGATTAAATTTACTGAAGTTGAAATCCAATCAATCCATTTGATAAATCACAAACCTTCGACTGATTTGGATGATTCTGCTCAAATATCTGAACTATGTATTTACATGTAAACTATGATGAAATAGATGGAAACATTCACATTATTTCTTCTGTGAAATGTAAAACTTCAATAAATATATTAAACTAAAAAGATTTGTCTTGTTTCTTTTTTTTTTTTTTTTTTATCTAAAACTGTAATAGTCTAGAAAATGATGTAAAAATGCAGAGTTTTACAGTCATAAACCAACCAAAGCCCCTGCAGCCTGATAAAACCAATATATGAATAAATCCAGGCAATAGAACAAGAAATAGAGTAAAAAACGCTCCAGGAAAACATGTCCTACCCCACCTTTAAGCTTTGACTCTAAAGGTGAAGACACACCAACTGGACTGTCGATCGTCTCCAGTAAAGGTAACCCTACTGATCAGTCAGCTCCCGTCTCCTCGACATGGTCAAAAAACTGTGAAGAACACACCAGATCGAATACCGACTAGAGCGTACGATCTGCGCTTGTGTGAGACGTAAAACCAGGAAATGAGGGAACATCTGTGTAAACCCAGAGCTGGCTGTAGTCAGTGATTGTTGTCAGTGTTCAGTCGTCCAGAAGGGTCGGTGTTGTTGTACTTGTTGAACAGATGGTTCATAATAAGCAGATCCTGGTGTTGTCAGCTCTAGGGCTTCTACTGGTGGAAGAAGAAAGATGACACAGGAGAAAACTGAGGGGAAATGGCACTATGCTAACAATGCTAACAATGCTAACAGTGTTGACTTGATGGAATGAATGAAGTCTGTAGTCAACACTGACTGTCACTCATTCAGATCTGATCTGAGCAGTGAATGGACTCTTCTAGAAGACAGTAATAGTGTGCAGTACCTTGGCACAGCTGGATTCACATGGAAACTTCTCCTTCACTCATTCACTAGTCCAGGCCTATCCCTCCACCAATCAGATTTGTCCGACTGAACGACAGGTAGTGGACGATTACACATGTTGAATTGGCTGAAAAGACTGGAGATGGTATTAACGACGGCCGATCGAACAGAACAAACCAAACAGACTGATGTCACCGACCTCAGCAGACTGACCGACGATGACCGACTCCTCAGTCATAGTTTTTTCATTGGCTAAAATTCACTTAGGGGGTCAAATGAGTGTCCATTTTTGTCAAAAAAACAGTTGTCCTACAGTCATAGAAGTGTGTGGAAATAATGCTAATCCATTTGTGCACAGACTACTGATATTCTTTGACAGTGGAAGCTCTATTTTCATAAATATTGGATTTGGAATAGCACGTGTATGTGAAAACTTTTGCTGGTGGACGGACGTGACATTACCCATGATGCTCTGGTCAGTCCCAGTACTTTATTAGGAATAAACTTATAGACTTCCTATTGCTAATTGTGCTCTTCTTCATAAATGTTGGTATTGTGGATCTAAAACAATCCCAGCTGACACAAAAACACTAAATGTGTCAGTGGACGGATGTGACATGGTTGTTGTGGATCCCATCATACTGATGCTCTGCAGCCATGTCAGCGTTTACACTAATGATCCCTGTGCAAAAACTAGGAGCACTATTATTTATTGGATAGTTTAGCATCAGACTAAAGAGGAAAGAACAATATAGAATTGTTCTTTCTGTATAAAAATGCTTCTTATTGTAAAACTGTTGATGTAAACAGTGCTGTGTGCCATTCTTCATGTATGTATTGGTGGAACAGAAGCAGGATGGATCAGCACCATACTCCAGATTGAACCTGTACAAATAAAACATGTGATATGGAGGAGAGAATCTGGGAAGAAAAACTGGGGAATCTAAAAGAAGAGAAGATTTGTTTTTCAGGTAAATTCAGTTCAAATAGAACTTGGCCATTTGTGACATGAAAATATAGCATTAATTGTGCTGAAACTGTTCATTTTTGAGCTGAAAACATAGTTCATATGAGCATCAACATGTTGAACAGAACTGAAATCCTGTCCATTTGAACAACTGTCATTTACCAACACACAGTTCCTTTGGGGATTCACTTATATTGATTTCTTACGCACAAAGACAGAAATAAGACCTCTAAGCACATTTTAGCCAACATATATTTGTGTTTGTGTTGTGTTTTAGTTGAGGACAGCTGTAGTCATACGAGGTCCAAACACCAATACTGAGTTCATATTCATGTGTGTGTCCTGAAACCTGACAGCAGGCGTGTGCATATATGTGAGTGACAAATGGTGTAAACAATATACAGTCAGAGAGACAGTATGCACCCCCAACATAGAACTGCTCTGCATATCACTGAGACCCCATTACCTGCCAAGAGAGTTTGGAAACATCCTAATAGGTGCTGTTTATATACACCCTCCAGCAGCAGCGCAGGTAAAGCAGCCGCGCGCATCGCCGAGTGTGCACATGAACAGCTCCAGCGCACACCTGGAGCACCTATGTTCTTCCTAGGTGATTTCAACCACTGTAAACCAGAGACTGTCTGATCAGGCTTTGAAGAATATGTGAACTTTCACAGCCGACACAATAGGAAACTGGACAAATGCTACGGCAACGTTAAGGGAGCGTGCTCTGCAAAGTCAAAGCCCCCTCTCTGTAAGTCAGACCATAATCCAATACATTTTATTCCATCATATAAATCAGTTTTTAAATCATGTAAACCTGTACATAAAGCTGTTAACGTCTGGACGGATGACTCATTTGAGACGCTAAAAGGGTGTTTTCTGAGCACAGACTGGTCCATATTTCATACCCTAGAGCTCGACGAGGCAACGGATACCATAACTGACTACATGAAATTCTGCACTGATAATCTGGTAGCTAAGAAGGAGGTAGTTCTAAATCCTAACAACAAGCCCTATATAACAAAAGAAATCAAAGAGTGCATAAATAGGAAGAAGCAAGCATTCACGATTAAAGACAGAGCGGGTTTAATAGAAGTTCAAAAAGAATTGAAGCTGCTCCTTACTAAAGCAAAAGAACAACACAGACAAACAATGGAACAGAGCCTCTTAACCTCAAATACTCAAAAACTTTGGCATACAATGAAATCAGTAACTAACATGAATCCTGCAAAAAAAGCAAATTACCACTCTTGATGAACAGAATAAATCAAATGAGGTGAATGATTTCTATTTAAGATTCGACCTAGAGAATTTCACTCATGAATGTGATAAAGTGATACAGTCTCTACCAGAAACCGATACCACTATAGTTGGCTGGAGGTGGACCCACTTTGAGTTCAGCGTCTCTTTAGCACTGTGCAGACTGATAAATCCACAGGCCCAGACGGACTGCCGGCCTTTCTGCTCAAAAGCTGTGCAGAGGAACTAACATCAGCATGGTGTCCTATATTCCGGCGGTCATCAGACACCCACACCGTCCCAGCTCTATAGAAGAGGTCAATAATAACACCAGTTCCCTAAAAGTCCTATGCTACAGTCAATAATGACTTTCGTCCTGTTGCCTTGACCTCCTTAATTGTGAAATGTTTTGAAAAAATTGTTGCATCCCTGCTTAAACCAGAAGTAGAGCCAGTGTTAGATGCATGTCAGTTTGCCTATAAACACAAACGCAGTACTGAGGATGCAGTCCTGTGCATGTCACATTTTATTTCTAAGCACTTGGAAGAGACAAAAACATTTGCTCGAATTTTATTCACTTATTTGAGCTCAGCTTTTAAAACCATACAACCCCACCTGCTTCTGGAAAAGCTGAAGGACATGAACGTTAACACTACATTAATTAAATGGTTTTATTCCTTTTTAACTAATCGCACACAGCAAGTAAAGGTCAATCATTTTCACACTGTACACCAACGACTGCAGGAAAGTACACCCCAACAATTTTATCTTTAAATTTGCAGATGACACAGTAATTGTGAGTGTTCTGCATAAGGACATGGACACTTTTGTATACCATGATGAGATCAATACATTTATTACGTGGTGTGACAAAAACCATCTGGTTTTAAAGGTGACAAAAACACAAGAGATGGTTCTTGACCCGAGGTAAGTGACCACACATGAGCCAGTGGTCATTAAAGACCAGACTGCCGATCAAGTGACCACATAAAGATACCTAGGGGTCCATATCCACAACCTTCTCTGCTGGAAACCACACATAGAAAACCTGTGCAATAAACTGCAGCAAAGACTGTTTTTTTTTAAGATGACTGAGGCCGTATGGGGTCAGCAAGCAGATTAGGCAGATTTTTTACAGAGCTGTTTTAGAGAGCCTCATCAGATATGGCATCACAGCCTGGTATGGACCCTGATCAGTCCAACTGAAGAACAGGCTGGACAATATGCACAAAACAGCAATGAAGATTATAGGCATGAGAGAATATCAGTCCATAGATAATCTGTAGAACCAGTCGGTCATGAAACAAGCAACAAAAATCTCTTCAGACCTGACTCATTCATTGTCCTCCGAATACAAACTTCTTCAATCAGGAAGAAGATTTCGTTTGCAAAGTGCAAAACTAACCACCTCAAATTATCATTTGTCCATTAAGGTGCTGAACAATGGTAAGAACTAGTGTAATAGAGTAACAAGCAACAAACACATAATAAATCAATCAAATTTTATTTATATAGCTCCAAACCTCGAGCAGACCCAGACTCCTGGAGGATGGCCGTCTGCCTTGAACAGTTGGGGTTAAAGAGAGAGAGTAAAGGAGGAGAAAAGAGAGAGCACTTTAGTATTTAGCCCTTTTTTTTTCTCCCTGCACTTTAGGTTTCTCTATATATTCTATGTTGTGATTGTCAAATGTAGTCCATGTCTGTTTTGTATGACAGACTAACTGTCACTGTTATAATGTGTCCATGTGATGATGTTTTTTATCTTGTCTTTTGAAGCAATGATATGTAGCACTGTGCCCAAGATGAATTTCCCCCAGGGGACAATAAAGTTTATTTTACTTTTTACTTTACTTTTATTTACACCAGCAGACCACCACTAGATAGACCACAACACAGAGGACCAACAGGCCTGAAGTCCATGAGACTCACACAGAACCAACTCCTGTGATTCAGCACTAATGATGACAGACTGTTGGAAAACCGGGTCAGTACCAGACGTGTTCAGTCATGTGAACCGCCCACACATACATGGATCCTGTTCATATTTTAGAACCTAAACTGCAGGTTCAACAGCTGACTGGACAGATAACGTTTGGACTGCTGTTTCTAAACATCCACACTTCCACACGTGTATTTAAAGAACCAGAACCAGAACCAGAACCCTTCTACATGTCGTCTGTGCTCTGCAATGAAACACACACTCATATTTCACCATCACATCAAACAGGAAACAGATCAGAGGCGGAGCCACATTCAAAAGAACAACGATCACTTCCCAGAAAAGGAAGTGAAAGTTCTTCTCAGTGTGATCAGAGCTGCAGACGAGTCTGTGGAACCGTCCAACAAACCTTAAACCCACTTCATCAGATCTGTTTCAAGTCTCGTTGGTGAGTTTACCTGAGCTGATCTACAGCTTTAACTCCAAACACACACATAGAACTGGATTCATTTCACACACACTCTGCTGAAATGGTTCTTATCACTGAACCACATGGAGAAACCAACAGCATTTACACAGATTCTAGATTATTTATTCACCAGCACAACTAAGAAACGCACTGGTAAAAGATTATATGGGTATGTGTATGTGTGTATATGTATAAACGTATGTATGTGTATATGGATGAATGTGTGTGTATGGATAGATAAATAACTATATAAGAGTACTGTAAAAGGAAGATGGACATATATATTATTAATAATATTTTAGGCACAGGGGGTGGGATTAAATAAGTCACACTTCTTCCCGCCCCTTTTCAGTTAAATGTAAATGGAACTATTGTGCTGTTCTTCTGTCTAAGATTGTTGATTCTTCATATTTGTATTATTATGTATGTTTTGCTAGTTTGCATATATGTTAAATTTCATTACATGTTCAGAATAAATCACTAAATCAAATCAATTTATTCCAGTCCATGTCCTTTAGATGGTCTGGACTTTGGTTCTTCGTCTCTTCCTGCTTTTGTTTCCACTAACATTTTCTACAGTTACACTTTAATGAACTTCCAGAACATTTCAGTCAAAGTATTGGACTGACGTCATGGATTTCAAACACTGCTGTAGAGTCATGTGACTGAGCAGTCACACTTATCTGAAGAACATGAAGGACTTTTATGAGTCTCCTTATTATAAACGATCACATGATGATAAACACTGATGATTTAATTCAAATATTTCAGTGTTGTACATGTTCTTTGGGTCCATAGATATGGCTGCTGCCGGTCGTGTCCGATCTGAAGATCAGTTCCGGTGTTCCATCTGTCTGGATTTCTTCACTGATCCAGTCACAATACCATGTGGACACAACTTCTGCAAATCCTGCATCTGTGAACACTGGAGGGTTAATGTCCCATATCAGTGTCCCATGTGTAAAGAGATTTTCAACACAAAACCTCAGCTGAAGATCAACACGTTCATCTCAGAGATGGTGGCTCAGTTCAGACATGAAGCTCAACATGAACCAAACATCTACAGCTCAGACCAACAAGCTGCCAAACCAGGAGAAGTTCCCTGTGACGTCTGCACTGAACCCAAACTGAAGGCCCTGAAGTCCTGCCTGGTGTGTCTGACCTCCTACTGTCAGACTCATCTGGAACCTCATCAGACAGTTCCAGCACTGAAAAGACATCAGCTGATCCAACCTGTGGAGAACCTGGAAGACAGGATGTGTATGAAACACGACAAACCTCTGGAGCTGTTCTGTAAAACCGACCACACATGTATCTGTCACCACTGCACCTACTCAGACCACAAAAGCCATGATGTTACTCCTTTGAAAGATGAACATAAAAAGCAGAAGGCAGAGCTGAAGAAGACAGAGGCTGAAATTAAGCAGATGATCCAGGAGAGAAGACTGAAGATCCAGGAGATCCAACAATCAGTGGAGCTCAGTACGAATACTGCAGACAGAGAGGCAGCAGAAGGTGTGAAGGTCTACACTGCTCTGATCAAGACTGTTCAGACAAGTCTGAACCAGTTCATTGAGGAGATCCAAGAAAAGAAGAGGAGCACCAAGAAACAGGCTGAAGACGTCATCAAAGAGCTGGAACAGGAAATCTGTGAGCTGGAGAAGAGAAGCACTGAGGTGAAGCAGCTCTTAGGCTCTGAAGACCACCTCCACTTTGTCCAGGGGTTCACATGTGTCAAAGCTGCTCCATCCATGAAGACCTGGACAAAGGTCAGTGTCTGTCCACCATCATATGAGGGGACTGTGGAGAGAGCTGTGCATCAGCTGGAGGACAAACTCAGAAAAGAAATGAAGAAGAAGGTGTTTGAAGCTGAACTGAAGAAAGTCCAACAGTATGAGGTGGATCTGACTCTGGATCCAGATACAGCAGGTCCTACCCTCATCCTGTCTGATGATGGAAAACAGGTTCATGATGGTGATGAAGAGAAGAACCTTCCAGACAATCCACAGAGATTCACTGGTGATTGTTGCATCTTAGCGAAGCAGAGTTTCTCTTCAGGCAGGTTTTACTTTGAGGTTCAGGTCAAAGGAAAGATTAAATGGACTTTAGGAGTGGTCAGAGAGTCCATCAACAGGAAAGGACTGATCACAGCGACTCCTCAGGACGGATACTGGACCATCTGTTTGATAAATGGAAATCAGTACTATGCTTTTGCTGATTCTATTGTCCGTCTGTCTGTGCAGTCTGGTCCTCAGAAGGTGGGGGTGTTTGTGGATTATGAGGAGGGTCTGGTCTCCTTTTATGACGTAGGTTCTTCAGTTCTCATCTACTCCTTCATTGGCTGCTGCTTCAATGATAAACTCCTCACATTCTTCAATCCACGTTATAATGATGGAGGTTCAAACTCTGCTCCTCTGATCATCACTCCTGTCAGACACTGAGGAACAAACTCATCAGATGCACAGATTTTCTCAGATTTACTGGAGTCACTAAACTTAGTGATGATGTAAACTGTTTGAACGTGTATGAATCTGGATCCAAATGCACTGAAATACTAACATTAGTGCTGAGAATAATCCTGGTTTGACTCATTCTGATGTCTGTGATTGAATCCAATGATAATGATGGTGTTTGAATGTGAACTGGAATTCAAAATGTTGGGATTGTGAATGTGTTTCAATTATGGGATTGATTTTATACATTTAAATGATAGAAGTGTTCAGGAGAATTCAATATTCAATAATAACAGTACAGATTCTGTTCATCAGCTTTAATAAATACACTCATATACTGTCTGCATTTGAAATAAGAAAAAACATTAAATATTAAATGTTTGCTGAGTTGTTTTCTATTTGTTCGTAGACAAACACATGTAATTATTGCAAAAACTGTAATTATTTTCAACTCTGACAGAGGTTATACCAGAATATTTAAGACCAAATATATTGAAATGATTCATCGGTTATTCAAATATTTTCTGATTAAATTTACTGAAGTTGAAATCCAATCAATCCATTTGATAAATCACAAACCTTCGACTGATTTGGATGATTCTGCTCAAATATCTGAACTATGTATTTACATGTAAACTATGATGAAATAGATGGAAACATTCACATTATTTCTCTGTTAAATGTAAAACTTCAATAAATATATTAAACTGTAAACAGATTTGTCTTGTGTTTCTTTTTTTTTAATCTAAAACTATAATAGTTTAGAAAATGATGTAAAAATGCAGAGTTTTACAGTCATAAACCAACCAAAGCCCCTGCAGCCTGATAAAACCAATATATGAAGAAATCCAGGCAATAGAACAAGAAATAGAGTAAAAAACGCTCCAGGAAAACATGTCCTACCCCACCTTTAAGCTTTGACTCTAAAGGTGAAGACACACCAACTGGACTGTCGATCGTCTCCAGTAAAGGTAACCCTACTGATCAGTCGGCTCCCGTCTCCTCGACATGGTCAAAACACTGTGAAGAACACACCAAATCGAATACCGACTAGAGCGTACGATCTGCGCTTGTGTGAGACGTAAAACCAGGAAATGAGGGAACATCTGTGTAAACCCAGAGCTGGCTGTAGTCAGTGATTGTTGTCAGTGTTCAGTCGTCCAGAAGGGTCGGTGTTGTTGTACTTGTTGAACAGATGGTTCATAATAAGCAGATCCTGGTGTTGTCAGCTCTAGGGCTTCTACTGGTGGAAGAAGAAAGATGACACAGGAGAAAACTGAGGGGAAATCGCACTATGCTAACAATGCTAACAATGCTAACAGTGTTGACTTGATGGAATGAATGAAGTCTGTAGTCAACACTGACTGTCACTCATTCAGATCTGATCTGAGCAGTGAATGGACTCTTCTAGAAGACAGTAATAGTGTGCAGTACCTTGGCACAGCTGGATTCATATGGAAACTTCTCCTTCACTCATTCACTAGTCCAGGCCTATCCCTCCACCAATCAGACTGGTCCGACTGAACGACAGGTAGTGGACGATTACACATGTTCAATCGACCAAAAAGACTGGAGACGACATTAACGACGGCCGATCGAACGGAACACACCAAACAGACTGATGTCACCGACCTCAGCAGACTGACCGACGATGACCGACCGCCAAAAATCGGGTTGGTGTGTCTGCACCTTAACCCAGTGGTTCTAACCTTTTATTTCTCCTGACTCCATTTTAACATTAAAAATTTCTGTCGACCCCAGATACATATATATATATATATATATATATATATATATATATATATATATATATATATATATGTGTGTGTGTGTATAGGTAATTTGATTGTTTCAATACTTGTAAATATTCTTTAATAAACATTAAACAGTTTAAAAAAAATATGCAAAATCTCATGTAAAGTTAGGGCAAAAAACTGTATTTTAATTATGGAAAATTACTGTATTTTTATGAGATGGTTATTTTCCATTATTTAACAGTATTTTTTTGGCACCCCTGCTGCCAGAATAATCCTGTTTTTTTACGTTTTTTTTTTTTTTTTTTAACAGTGTAGCAACTAAATTGATTTGATTGTGTTAGTATTTTTCTGTAGTGTCAGATACTTCCTCTAGTTTCCCTCGTGGACAAACATGCAGCATTAACTTCCACAAAATACATCCTCGCTGTTTACCTACATTACGGGTGTTACAGAGCGCACACAGAATCCTCATGAGCTGCTCACAGGTTTCCAACTCCCTCTGAGGGTAGTTTACCAGCAACAGCACAAGGTTCGAATAGTTTTGGATTTTTCATTCTAGTTTAGTTTTATTTAGTTTGGACTTTTTTTTCTCTAATTCAGTTCGTTTTAATTAGTTTTTAGAGCAGATTTGTTTGTTTTTATTAGTTTTCATTTTTTTCTAAATGCTTAGTACTAGTTTAGTTTTAGTTTAGTTTTAGTTCAGTGGTCTCTTTTCTCTTCTTCTCTGTGGTCATATTCAAATCAATCCCAGACAGGACTCTGCTGCTTTAGTCTCCATGTTTCCAGGTAGAGTGGGGACCAGAAGACGACTGGAAACCACAAGTGAACACAAGTGACGGAGCAAAAAGTGTCGTATGGAGACAGCACAGAAAACTGAGAGAGGGAAATAAATCGATTTCATATCAATCCGACGTTTACAAAGACAAAAACGAAGGGAATTTTATCCATAAATTTCATCTTAGTTAGTAGTGATAAGTTAATAGGAATTTTATTTTAGTTTTATAAGCACACAATACAGTTTCAGTTAGTTAATTTTTTTTTCTTTTAATTATAGTTTTGATTTATTTCAGTTAACGAAAATGTTTCTTCAGTTCTAGTTTTCGTCATTTCGTTAGTTTTCGTTAACGATAATAACCTTGCTACAGCAGCATTTTCATCAAGCTGAGGAATTCTGTGTCTGGAAAACGTAGGTCCAATTTTTACTGAAAAAGGCAAATATTCCAAAGTGACAAATAATGTTTTTGTGTGTTTCTGCTCTGAAACATTATGGAGATTAACCATGGCCTGCTCCCCTGGAGATGGAACTGCAGCACTTTGTTTTCCTAAATAATTAACCAACCCCTACGGTGTGTGTGTGTGTGTGTGTGTGTGTGTGTGTGTGTGTGTGCGTGTGTGTGTGTGTGTGTGTGTGAGGAAATAGACGGATGCAGGACAATAACAGAATCTGTCATAATGAGTCCTAAAGAGCAAAGAAAAGGAAGAGGAGGAGAAGGAAAACCCAAGAAGGAAATGAGAAAGAGGACGGAGGAAAGTCAAGAGGAAGACGACATGTAGGAGAAGAGAGGGAAATGAAAAACATCCTCCATAGAAGTAAGACGTGCAACAGCAGAGCAAGGTTATTATCGTTAACGAAAACTAACCTTAACCCTTCGCCTTGGACCAGTCTGCCATGGGAGACCCCACCAGGGGCACAAAGCCCCTGAAAACAGAGCTCCTAGGGGTCATTGGGGCTCTCAAACTCCTCTACCACAGTAAGGTGATGGTTCAAGGAGGACGCCAAGGAATGGTAAGTACGAGGGATGTAACCATATGAAAATGTCATCACGGTTATTGTGACCAAAATTATCACAGTTGTCATTATTATCGTGGCATTGTTGAAATTGTGCTCAAAATATTCAAAAAGTACTTTAACCAAGCTGTATTTTGAAAAAAAAAAAACAAAACAACACAAAACCAAATAAAATAATTGACACAATGCACTTTCTCTTGGCAGAAACATTCAAATATTAACCCTTAGTGGTCTGAGCCTATTTTGTCCGTTTTTCAGTCCTTTTGATTTTGCCTTTATATAATATATAAACAAATGTTTACTATACCCATGTTTGGGATCTTATTTTTTCAGCACAACTTCATTTATATCATCTGTCTATTATTGTTTTCACTTTAACCTACTATTATCAACATAAAAATATATAAAATCAGATTTGAAAAATGTATATAATTTATTGCATAAATAACACACAGATGCTTAACGAACCTTTTCAAAGACTTTAAAAGTGAATATTGGTTCCAAATATTCGGTAAGGCAAGGCAAGGCAAGGCAAGTTTATTTGTATAGCACATTTCAGCAACAAGGCAATTCAAGGTGCTTCACACAGGACATTGAAATAAAAGAAACAAAAAGAAACACATTTAAAACATTATAAAAGAAACATATAAAAGGTGATTAAAAACAGCAAGTAAGAAAACAACACAAAATCAAAAAAAAAAAATAAAATAAAATAAAATAAAATAAAATAAAATAGAATAAAATAAAAATAAAAACACACACATATTAAAGTAAGAGTTGCAGTGCAGAGTTTCAAAGAGAATATAAAATTTAAAAAGTCAAAAGCCTTTTAGTCAGCGGCAGCAGTGAACAGGTGAGTCTTTAAACTTGACTTAAAAGAACTCAGACTCTCAGCAGACCTGATATTTTCTGGTAGTTTGTTCCAGATATATGGAGCATAGAAACTGAACGCTGATTCTCCATGTTTAGTTCTGACTTTGGGAACACAGAGCAGACCTGCACCAGATGACCTGAGTGGTCTGGATGGTTCATACTGGACTAGAAGGTCTCTAATGGATTTTGGGCCTAAACCATTCTGTGCTTTATATGCTAGTAAGAGAATTTTGAAGTCTATTCTCTGAGAGACAGGGAGCCAGTGTTGAGACCTGAGAACTGGGCTGATGTGGTCCAGTGTAGAGACCTCAGAACTGGGCTGATGTGGTCCAGTGTAGAGACCTCAGAACTGGGCTGATGTGGTCCAGTGTAGAGACCTCAGAACTGGGCTGATGTGGTCCAGTGTAGAGACCTGAGAAGTGGACTGATGTGGTCCACTCTCTTGGTCTTAGTGAGGACTGGAGCAGCAGCATTCTGGATCAGCTATAGTCGTCGAATAGACTTTTTAGGCAGACCAGAGAAGATACTGTTACAGTAGTCAACTCGACTAAAGATGAAGGCATGGACCAGTTTTTCAAGGTCCTGCTGCGACATCAGTTCTTTAATCCTAGAAATGTTCTTGAGGTGATGGTAAGCTGACTTTGTAATTGTTTGTATGTGGTTTTTAAAATTCAGGTCTGAATCCATGACAACACCCAAATTCCTGGCCTGGTCTGAAGTTAATTAACTGAATATAGATGGTATAGAAAATTTAAATTGTAATAAATTAAAAGTATACTCAAATATTTGACATAAAAGCAGGTCTTTACATAGGCGTTTTCAACGGAAAAGTGTGGTAATCAAACACAGTTATCATGATAATTAGAATATAAATGGTAATACTAACCGCCTGCAATTTTACCGCCGTTTATCGTTATACCGGTAATCGTTACATCCCTAGTAAGTACATGAGAGAAAGAACTTTACCCCCAAAAAAATGCTAATATAAGAAGAAGACAGAAGACAAGAGTAGTGAAGGAGGTAAGGAAAGTACAAGAGGATGGAAGCACAGATTAGTAAATATGAAAGGACCAAATAACAGGAAGAAAAAGGAAGGACAGTGGAACCAGCGTGTATGAAGGTGAAGGAGAAGTCCTGCTAATATCAGGTGTTTAATATTTACCACACAAAGCCATGTTTTGGAATACAGATATCTTTATTACATCCATTCTGTAAATTAATTTGAAGTCATTGTCTTTATTAAAACTACCTTTGGTTTGGAAGATGGAAAATAAATGCTTTGTCTGGGTGCAGTGAGCCACGTTCTGCCAAGTCTTATCAGCTGACACTCGATGCGTTCAAGCACAACTTTGTTATTAGGATCTGCGACGGTGAGAGGTGACTGTGAATCATGGGGATGAATAATTTCCACTGTTGTTAATTATTTCCAGAGGGGCTTTAGAACAAGAGGCCCGCAGATTGGGTACAAAATTGACAAGCTGACCTGTCAACCTGATCAAGTGATATGCATTTTCCTTCATTATTTCCCATGATGTATGAGTGTGTGTGTGAGTGTGTTCGTCACTCTGTTTATTGTTTGGAACTACTGTACCAGTTGTAAAACCTCTGCGAATTTACTTTGAAATGGTAAAAATCTCACATCACGGTTGAGAGTCTTCTGAAGCATCCATAAAAATCTGAGTGAAAACTAAAAAAACAAGTGTTAGAGAACGCAAAACCTCCACCAAGCACCTGAATGCTGTGCATGTGTGGATCGACTGTTTCTGTTTAAATTCAACAGTTTCCAGGTTGTTCCATACAGCAGAAAAAGCTGAAGCTTGGTCCCAGTCATGTGTCTGTCAAATTATATTCAATTCCAATCAATATTAGTTGAGTTGTAATTTTAAATGTGTGGGAAATGGGATTTTCAGTGTTCAGTGTAAATGTCCACAGAGTCCACATTCCACAGTGGATGTGGACAATTTAGTTCCAGATACAAGAGATTATTCTAAGCTACAGGTGGATCCAACTGGAGGAGAATCTGAGTCATTTTGAATTTTTTTTAATGAATTTTGGAAAATTGCTCAATGATGACAGATAGGAAAATTGTAGATTAGCAGTCCATCCTTGTCAGAGCGTGTGTGTGTGTGTGTGTGTGTGTGTGTGTGTGTGATTGTGTGTGGGGGGGGGTGATAGCGTCATTGTCCGAGCAGGAGTGAAAGTGAAACTAAGTCACTTTAAAGTT
Source organism: Sphaeramia orbicularis (assembly GCF_902148855.1). Taxonomy (NCBI): domain Eukaryota; kingdom Metazoa; phylum Chordata; class Actinopteri; order Kurtiformes; family Apogonidae; genus Sphaeramia; species Sphaeramia orbicularis. The sequence continues at coordinate 45,046,680 of NC_043976.1, read as the reverse complement.
CCTCTTATTCCCCGGGCAGCACACGCACACACACACACACACACACACACACACACACACACACACACACACACACACACAGGAGCAGTGAGCGACAGAATCTCCACGCAGCAAAAAAAAGTTCATATATTGGCTGATGTTGATTAATTGGTGATCCGCTATAATCGGCCGATTAATCGGTCAGCTCTAGTCAGTAATGCAGTTATTTTTAACATATTCCCAGTTATTCCCAGCGCTGCTGTTTGGTGTGTGCTACGGCAGGCCGAGGGTTTTCAAGTGTGTGTTTTCATGTTATGTTTAGGTTTGTTCTAAAGTTACATCACACATCATTTGTGCACACTGTGTATGTTGTATTTTCTGTGCAGAGATTAAAATATAAAAGACAGTTCATGCAAACACACCTGTTCGTACTCTTTATCCCCTCACCAAATAAGAATAGATAAGAGAATCGGAGTGATAAGCAAAATCGATAATGGATTCGGAATCGTTAAATTCTTAATGATTCCCATCCCTAGTAGGGTCTGTAGTGGGGGTCGGGGATTCACCTGCAAATATGATTAAAATCACAGTGGAAATGCAAAAAAAAAAACATAGGCATGTGTGGAATAGCCCAGACATAACATAGTAAAGCATATGTAAGGGTTAGTGGTGGAGGATGATCAAAGTGAAAATGGATGAAATCTGCAGCGACTGAGTCTGCAAAGAAAAGGAACCAGTACAGTGTCATTTATTGTAAAATGAACGTTAACGCTGCTAAATGTCGGGTTTAGTGAACGGACTGAAACTGGACTGAAGCGAGACAAAGAACAGACAGAGGTAAAAGAGAGGAAGACAGATGGAGAAGGTGGGTGGAAGTAGATGCAGATGATAAATGGAAGCCGGTGAATGCTAATGTAAGGGAGTATGTGCACAGGTAGCAGGTGGACGAGTGGACTGGCCTTCCAGGCTTTCAAGCTCAGAGCTAATGGAAGGATTGGGGGGGTGGGGGTGGGGGGTGGGGGGTGGTCTCATTAGGGAAACAGCAGAGGAAACTTCTCCTAATCCCCCTGCAATTGTACCACTTTATTAATCCCCTTTGTGTTTCGGATGCTCTCCTGTGCTTTTTCATGTACAGATTAGCAGCCGCTGTGTCCATACGTCCGATCATTTTGTAATAGACTTAGCCCGTATCCACTGGGGGGGGGGGGGGGGGGGGGCAGTTAGGTTACATCATTTCTGATCAGCACCGAAACTACAACATTGACCTTTTTGTGTGTAATTCTACATATTGTGTTAATTATATAAAAAAAAACAAATAACAATAGCACAAAAAAGCATACCTGATGAAAATCAACCACTGTGACTGAGGAACAAACTGAAATGTAAAAATAATCTATGATGTCACTTCAACAGTTACTTTTTAAATGACTTTTTTTTGTGTTTTGGTCATCACCACTGTGGGGTTTTGGAGTTAAGTGACCATATTTGGACAAAAGGGTGGAGTTTGAGAAGTATGAGGAGTTATGATCATTATGATGCTAACTTTCTAAGGGGGGGGGGGGGGGGGGGCAGTTAGGCAGTGCTTCCGCCATCCAAACTGACCTGAACATGGCTGTCCACCAACGCCCACCATCCAACTTGATCTGAACATTGCTGTCCACCAACATCCACCATCTAACCTGACCTGAACATGGCCATCCACCAACATCCACCATCTAACCTGACCTGAACATGGCCATCCACCAACATCCACCATCCAACCTGACCTGAACATGGCCATCCACCAGCGTCCACCATCCAACCTTACCTGAACATGTCTGTCCACCAATGTCCACCATCCAAACTGACCTGAACATGGCTGTCCACCAATTCCCACCATCCAACCTGATCTGAACATGGCCATCCACCAACATCCACCATCCAACCTGACCTGAACATGGCCATCCACCAGCGTCCACCATCCAACCTGACCTGAACATGGCCATCCACCAACGTCCACCATCTAACCTGACCTGAACATGGCCATCCACCAACATCCGCCATCCAACCTGACCTGAACATGGCTGTCCACCAACATCCACTATCCACTCTGTCCTGAACATGGCCATCCACCAACGTCCACCATCCAACTGGACACAACTGGACAGGATCTACAAGGACCAATGGGACAGGATCCCCAAACCCAAGGGTGACAGACTGGTTCCATCATTCATAGAAGTTCCTGTCGGTTTTATCTCCAAAGGGTGGATCTACTCAGTACTGACCAAAGGCTCTGAAAACTGATGGACATGTGATATTTATGTTTGTCTGTTTGAATAAATCTGCATAAATGTCTATAATTCTGTTTTGTTTGTTGTTGTTTTTTTGTCTAAATGGGATGAATGTGTGAACATTAATGAGGAAAAAAATGTACTTAAATGATTTTATCAAATGCTGCAATAGAACAGAGTGGAACATTTCAGGTGGTCTGAAGACTTTCCGTACCTACTGTATCGTATACAGATGACTGAGTTTTTTGTTGTTAGCATCAGAGTCCAGTGCAGACCGAGACTGTCCTCTGAGCCTGTCACTGTTGGTGCAGATGTTTGAAGGGTCCATGTGGTCTGGGTCAGCTGGAAACAGCCAACAGTGACTCAAACAGGATCTGCTGAAATAAAAAAGGAAAACAGGTATTTCCATTTTTTTAAGGCTATTGGTATTTCAATTCTATCAATACTGTCAAGTATTTTGATTTTAAACAGAAAACAGTAAATCAGCTTCTACCCCACTGCAGTAAATGCACTCAACGCTGCTAAAAGATAGTGCAATAGAATGTGTCTGTGTTCTTTTACTTCTTATTCTATTTATTATGTGGTTTGTGTTTGTTTCCTCCACCGAGGAGGTTCTGTTTTTGCCGGCGTTGGTTTGTTTGTCTGTCTGTCTGTCTGTGTGCAAGATAACTCAAAAAGTTATGGACAGATTTGGATGACAGTTTCAGGAAATGTTGACGCTGGCACAAGGAACAAACGATTAAAATTTGGTGGTTATTCGGGGGGGGGGGGCACAGGGGCCCACTGGTCTGCCTTGGTGGAGGTCTGCGCTGTCCGAGTGCTTTTCGAGAAAAGACAGTGCAGACCTGCAAACCTGCTCTAAAAACTAATAACAACTAACTGAATTAGAGAAAAAAAAGTCAACACTAAATAAAACTATAATGAAAAATCCAAAACTATTAGAACCTTACTTCTAATGGCCGAAATTCCACCTCTGTATAAAAACATAAATTTGGTTTCAGTTACTTCAAACTTGGCACAAATATAGAGGCAGTTGATATGATGACATCAGCTGGATCCATGCCAAAATAAGACACGATACATGTGAGGGGGCGGGGTTTGTTGTGCCTGGAACCACGTGTCTTCAGTTGACTTTGGAGGTTTCCATAGAACACAAACTGCTCCCCCTTTGTTCCACAGTTTGAACGGTATCGAGGGACAGGGCTTCAGACCTTCTTATGATCTCCACAGTATTTTGTTTAAAGGATACATGAGGCTTAAGAGTTCCCGGTCCCCCCTCTGCGCCATGTGCCCAGCGATCAGGTTGCTTGTGGAAAGGATTAGCTGGACTCAGTGGCACCCCTGCCAATGTAGACCACATGAGGATCTGGGTATCAGGGACAGCTTCCCAATATCCAACACAATGAATGACTCTGTTTGGAAAGATGGAGTGAGGAGCTGCACAGAATAATAAACAGTGTTACTTTATCCCTTAAAGACCCAAACGTCCACCTTTAACCCTTACAGACCCAAACGTCCACCTTTAACCCTTACAGATCCAAACGTCCACCTTTAGCCCTTAAAGACCCAAACGTCCACCTTTAACCCTTACAGACCCAAACGTCCACCTTTAGCCCTTAAAGACCCAAACGTCCACCTTTAACCCTTAAAGACCCAAACGTCCACCTTTAACCCTTAAAGACCCAAATGTCCACCTTTAACCCTTACAGACCCAAACGTCCACCTTTAGCCCTTAAAGACCCAAACGTCCACCTTTAACCCTTAAAGATCCAAACGTCCACCTTTAACCCTTAAAGACCCAAACGTCCACCTTTAACCCTTAAAGACCCAAACGTCCACCTTTAACCCTTAAAGACCCAAACGTCCACCTTTAACCCTTAAAGACCCAAACGTCCACCTTTAACCCTTAAAGACCCAAACGTCCACCTTTAACCCTTAAAGATCCAAACGTCCACCTTTAACCCTTAAAGACCCAAACGTCCACCTTTAACCCTTAAAGACCCAAACATCCACCTTTAACCCTTAAAGACCCAAACGTCCACCTTTAACCCTTAAAGATCCAAACGTCCACCTTTAACCCTTAAAGACCCAAACGTCCACCTTTAACCCTTAAAGATCCAAACGTCCACCTTTAACCCTTAAAGACCCAAACGTCCACCTTTAACCCTTAAAGACCCAAATGTCCACCTTTAACCCTTAAAGACCCAAACGTCCACCTTTAACCCTTAAAGACCCAAATGTCCACCTTTAACCTTCAAAGACCCAAACGTCCACCTTTAACCCTTACAGACCCAAATGTCCACCTTTAACCCTTAAAGATCCAAACGTCCACCTTTAACCCTTAAAGATCCAAACGTCCACCTTTAACCCTTAAAGACCCAAACGTCCACCTTTAACCCTTAAAGACCCAAACGTCCACCTTTAACCCTTAAAGATCCAAACGTCCACCTTTAACCCTTAAAGACCCAAACGTCCACCTTTAACCCTTACAGACCCAAACGTCCACCTTTAACCCTTAAAGACCCAAACGTCCACCTTTAACCCTTAAAGATCCAAACGTCCACCTTTAACCCTTAAAGACCCAAACGTCCACCTTTAACCCTTAAAGACCCAAATGTCCACCTTTAACCTTCAAAGACCCAAACGTCCACCTTTAACCCTTACAGACCCAAATGTCCACCTTTAACCCTTAAAGATCCAAACGTCCACCTTTAACCCTTAAAGATCCAAATGTCCACCTTTAACCTTCAAAGACCCAAACGTCCACCTTTAACCCTTAAAGACCCAAACGTCCACCTTTAACCCTTAAAGACCCAAACGTCCACCTTTAACCCTTAAAGACCCAAATGTCCACCTTTAACCTTCAAAGACCCAAACGTCCACCTTTAACCCTTAAAGATCCAAACGTCCACCTTTAACCCTTAAAGATCCAAACGTCCACCTTTAAACCTTAAAGATCCAAACGTCCACCTTTAACCCTTAAAGACCCAAATGTCCACGTTTAACCTTTAAAGACCCAAACGTCCACCTTTAACCCTTACAGACCCAAACGTCCACCTTTAACCCTTAAAGACCCAAACGTCCACCTTTAACCCTTACAGACCCAAACGTCCACCTTTAACCCTTAAAGACCCAAATGTCCACCTTTAAACCCTAAAGACCCAAACATCCATCTTTAACCCTTAAAGACCCAAATGTCCACCTTTAACCTTTAAAGACCCAAACGTCCACCTTTAACCCTTAAAGACCCAAACGTCCACCTTTATCCCTTAAAGACCCAAACGTCCACCTTTAAACCTTAAAGACCCAAACGTCCACCTTTAAACCTTAAAGACCCAAACGTCCACCTTTAAACCTTAAAGACCCAAACATCCACCTTTAAACCTTAAAGACCCAAACGTCCACCTTTAAACCTTAAAGACCCAAACATCCACCTTTAAACCTTAAAGACCCAAACGTCCACCTTTATCCCTTAAAGACCCAAACGTCCACCTTTAACCCTTAAAGACCCAAACATCCACCTTTAAACCTTAAAGACCCAAACGTCCACCTTTAACCTTTAAAGACCCAAACGTCCACCTTTAACCTAAACCATCTACTGCTCTGCCTTGGCGGGGGTCTGCGCTCTCCGAGTGCTTTTCTAGTTTCTACTATTTCTACATTAAATAATTTCCACTCCCAAGAACAGAACTGCAGAGAATACCTTAAAGAAAGTGTGCTCCACTTTCACGTCCAAATACGTAGTACTGTGACTCTGAAGGTGTTAGTTTTAAATGAGCTGAGGCTCCTCACATTAGCACACAGTAGTGTCCACCAGTGTTCCACAGAGACACATGCAGCAGTCCACAGCGTCTGCATGTGTCCTCAGCATGGCTTCACTCTTATTGGTTGTTATCTGGGTCCTTCAGACGTACATCTTGCCTCTCTGCGTTCTCATTTATCTTATTTATGCCTAATTGAATAGTAACGTCTATTTTTGTTTGTTGCTGCCAAGAAAAGTCTGGGACTTAATTAGATTTCACAGGTCACAGGGCAACAGTCTGAGAGCTGGTGATAATTACAGGCACTGTGAGTGAGACTGGACTGAGGAGGAAGAGGAGAGGAAGAGTGATGACCCTGAGGAGGAAGAGGAGAAGAAGAGTGATGACCCTGAGGAGGAAGAGGAGAAGAAGAGTGATGACCCTGAGGAGGAAGAGGAAAGGAAGAGTGATGACCCTGAGGAGGAAGAGGAGAAGAAGAGTGATGACCCTGAGGAGGAAGAGGAGAGGAAGAGTGATGACCCTGAGGAGGAAGAGGAGAAGAAGAGTGATGACCCTGAGGAGGAAGAGGAGAGGAAGAGTGATGACCCTGAGGAGGAAGAGGAGAAGAAGAGTGATGACCCTGAGGAGGAAGAGGAGAAGAAGAGTGATGACCCTGAGGAGGAAGAGGAGAAGAAGAGTGATGACCCTGAGGAGGAAGAGGAGAAGAAGAGTGATGACCCTGAGGAGGAAGAGGAGAAGAAGAGTGATGACCCTGAGGAGGAAGAGGAGAGGAAGAGTGATGACCCTGAGGAGGAAGAGGAGAAGAAGAGTGATGACCCTGAGGAGGAAGAGGAGAAGAAGAGTGATGACCCTGAGGAGGAAGAGGAGAGGAAGAGTGATGACCCTGAGGAGGAAGAGGAGAAGAAGAGTGATGACCCTGAGGAGGAAGAGGAGAAGAAGAGTGATGACCCTGAGGAGGAAGAGGAGAGGAAGAGTGATGACCCTGAGGAGGAAGAGGAGAAGAAGAGTGATGACCCTGAGGAGGAAGAGGAGAAGAAGAGTGATGACCCTGAGGAGGAAGAGGAGAGGAAGAGTGATGACCCTGAGGAGGAAGAGGAGAAGAAGAGTGATGACCCTGAGGAGGAAGAGGAGAAGAAGAGTGATGACCCCGAGGAGGAAGAGGAGAAGAAGAGTGATGACCCTGAGGAGGAAGAGGAGAAGAAGAGTGATGACCCTGAGGAGGAAGAGGAGAAGAAGAGTGATGACCCTGAGGAGGAAGAGAGGAAGAGTGATGACCCTGAGGAGGAAGAGGAGAAGAAGAGTGATGACCCAGAGGAGGAAGAGGAGAAGAAGAGTGATGACCCTGAGGAGGAAGAGGAGAAGAAGAGTGATGACCCCGAGGAGGAAGAGGAGAAGAGGAGAAGAAGAGTGATGACCCCGAGGAGGAAGAGGAGAAGAAGAGTGATGACCCTGAGGAGGAAGAGGAGAAGAAGAGTGATGACCCTGAGGAGGAAGAGGAGAGGAAGAGTGATGACCCTGAGGAGGAAGAGGAGAAGAAGAGTGATGACCCTGAGGAGGAAGAGGAGAAGAAGAGTGATGACCCTGAGGAGGAAGAGGAGAAGAGGAGTGATGACCCTGAGGAGGAAGAGGAGAGGAAGAGTGATGACCCTGAGGAGGAAGAGGACCTTCGATGACCTTGAAAGGTCAAACTCAAGGTCATGATTTTCATACTACACCATTTTTACCTGTAACTCAGTACAAATTTGCAGAAAAACCACTAGTATCAGGTTATAAAGTGTGAAAAAGTGCACTGCCTATGACAGTATAATGTGTTTGTTTGTTTGTTTGTTTGTTTGTTTGTTTGTTTGTTTACACTTTAACTGCAAAACTATTGGCTGAATTCAGTCCTAATTGGGTTTATAGATTACCAGTGACCCAGAATAGATTTGGTTACATTTTAGGAGTTCAGTTTTTTTATGAATTTTTAAAATCTTTTTTTTTCCATTTACTTATAATGGTTGAAATGTGTCACTGCTGACATCAGCTCACCAAGGTTATTATCGTTAATGAAAACTAATGAAATGACGAAAACTGGAATTGTAAAAACATTTTCATTAACTGAAATAAATAAAAACTATAATTAAAAGAAAAAACAATAACTGAAACTGTATTGTGTGTTTACAAAACTAAATTGGATAAAAATTATGGATAAAATTGACTTTGTCAATGTCAGATTGATACGAAATCGATTTATTTCGCTCTCTCAGTTTTCTGTGCTGTCTCCATACGACACTTTTTGCTCCGTCACTTGTGTTCACTTGTGGTTTCCAGTCGTCTTCTGGTCCCCACTCTACCTGGAAACATGGAGACTAAAGCAGCAGAGTCCTGTCTGGGATTGATTTGAATAGGAGCACAGAGAAGAAGAGAAAAGAGACCACTGAACTACAACTAAACTAAAACTAAGCATTTAGAAATAAATGAGAACTAATAAAAACTAGTAAACCTGCTCTAAAAACTAATTAAAACGAACTGAATTAGAGAAAAAAAAGTCCAAACTAAATAAAACTAAACTAGAATGAAAAATCCAAAACTATTAGAACCTTGCAGCTCGTGCATAGACATGACGACATCAGCTGGATTGACGCCAAAATAAGCTACAGTCTGAGCGAGGGGCGGGGCTTGTTGTACGTGGAACCGCCTGTTTCCAGTTGAAGTCGTGGACACCTCCAGTTCTGTTTGTTAATGCTGTCCAGTGGACAGAGTATACACACTGAGTCCGTCTCTATGCATATTTATAATCTTTAGTCGGTGAACGTATGAAAACAGGCTGCAGCAGGAACAGTTGGGACATTCTGGGGAGAGTCGGTGGAAAAAAGCAGGACGTGTCTGGTACCATCTGTCTATGTCAACTCTTAAACCCACACTCCCCTCAAATTAGATTCAGGACTGATGCACTCTGTAGACTCCAACCTCTTTGTGCGTAGACTTTCAGATTATAAATCAACATTGATTTGTTTTGGTTACACTTTGCATATGTTCAGGTTTTTATGTAAAAATAAAAAAGTGGAGGAAAAGCATCATAAAATTGAAGGATTTAAAAAAAAAAAAAAAAAAGAGGAAAGTAGAAAAGCACTCAGAGCGCAGACTTCCTCCTTGGCAGATCAGTGCCACCAAAATCACCACCAAAATTTAATCATTTGTTCCTTTTGCCAGTATCAACATTTACTGAAATTTTCATCCAAATCTGTCCTTAACTTTTTCAGTTATCTTGCACACGGAAAGACAGACAGACAAACCAACGCCGGCAAAAACAGAACCTCCTTGGTGGAGGTAATAACAAGTGTTCAGAGAACGCAAACCTCCACCAAACACCTGAACGGTGTGCATGTGTGGATCAACTATTTCTGTTTAAATTCAACAGTTTCCAGGTTGTTCCATTCAGCAGAAAAAGTTGAAGCTTGGTCCCAGTCATGTGTCTGTCCAATTAGATTCAATTCACATCAATCTTTGTTGAGTTCTAATTTTAAATGTGTGGGAAATGGGATTTTGAATGTTAAATGTAAATGTCCACAGAGTCCACATTCCACTGTGGATGTGGACAGTTTTGGGCCAGATACAAGATATTGTTCTAAGCTACAGGTGGATCCAACTGGACGCTAATCGGAGTTGTTTTGAATTTTTGATGAATTTTGGAAAATGTGTCAATGATGACAGATGGAAAACTGTAGATGTTGTGACCTTGAACTTTGTCCTACTGGGACCAAAATGTACTGGGTGTGTCCCAGGGCCTAGGCCTATCTGTGGGGAAGATCTGGGAAAGATGGGTGGAAGAGTTTTACACTAAAGTTGCTAACAAACAAACAAATAAACAAACAAACAAACAAACACACACACACACACACACACACACACACAAAGCAAAGTGATCACAGTAGCTCCTGGCAGAGGTAATAAATGTGCAGAAACAGACATGTCAGCTGAGAGGGTATTCAACTGAAACTGTTTTTCAACTTTACTAAGAAAGTAAAGGAATGAAGTGGATCAGAGGGAAGTTTATGACATAAAAACTACCACATCTAGAACCTGTGGGGAACCACGGGTCAACACACCAGTTATAAATAAAATAAATGCTTAAAACAGTGTGTTTTAGTAAAAAAGAAAAAAATAGACTTGACTTTTTTTTTTGCATATTTAATATTAGAAACAAATGTAAATGTCCTGAGGAAAACTTTCTGAGATCAAACAAATGAACGTTCGACTGTTCTACATCTGCTCAAACATGCTTTTGGGTCTTGGACGTTCGGTGTCCTTATTACAGCTTCATATTTTTTGTTATTTGGATTTCAACCCACAGTGCAGTCAGAAATGGAAAACATTAGGAATGGCACAGGTGATTTTTATTTTTAGGTGATTATCCACTGCTGAAAAAATGATGCACATTTTCTACATTCGTGTAAAGTCCGATCCGCTGCACCTTTAAACGTTATCCTGATGAAGAAAAACCTGCGTGTCGATATGTTTGTCCTTCCAATCAGAGCGGTGGAAATCAATAAGTGTTTGTTCAAACTTCTGTCTCCCACAGTTTATTGAGCTTCTTTGAGTTTATTGACTGAATCAGTTCATTAGCAGGAATAATTAATGTGGAAGTACCGCTGTAACATCTGTCTGGTACTTGTGAGACTGTGTTAAAGTCACATCCAACAGCTCCGAACAGCTGTTGGATCGGGATTACCGTAAACGTGCATTCATGTCTGTTTTCCCGAAAAACAGTCTTTTATTATTTCAGAGTGACAGAAAGATCCCTCATCAATTTAATAAGTAGTATAATATCAGTAAAATCAGTATAATATCTATATAATATCTGTATATCAGTATAATATCTGTATAATATCTGTATAATATCAGTATAATTTCAATATAATATCTGTATAATATCAGTAAAATCATTATATCAGTATAATATCTGTATAATTTCAGTATAATATCTGTATAATATCAGTAAGATCAGTATAATATCTGTATAATATCTGTATAATTTCAGTATATCTGTATAATATCAGTAAAATCAGTATAATATCTGTATAATTTCAGTATAATATCTGTATAATATCAGTATAATATCTGTATAATATCAGAATAATATCTGTATAATATCTGTATATTAGTAAAATATCAGTATAATTTCAGTATAATATCTCTATAATATCAGTATGATATCTGTATAATATATGTATAATATCAGTAAAATATCTGTATAATATATGTATAATATCAGTAAAATGTCTGTATAATATCTGTATATCAGTAAAATATCTGTATAATATCAGTAAAATATCTGTGTAATGTCAGTAAAATATCAGTATAATATCTGTATAAATTCAGTGTAATATCAATATAATATTAGTATAATATCTATCAGTAAAATATCTGTATAATATCAGTAAAATATCTGTATAATTTCAGTATAATATCTGTATAATATCTGTATAAATTCAGTATAATATCAAGATAATATCAGTATAATATCAGTATAATATCTGTATAATTTCAGTATAATATCAGTATAATATCTGTATAATATCAGTATAATATCTGTATAATTTCAGTATAATATCAATATATTATCAGTATAATAATAGTATAATATCAGTATAATATCTGTATAATTTCAGTATAATATCAATATAATATCTGTATAATATCAGTATAATATCTGTATAATATCTGTATAATTTCAGTATAATATCAATATAATATCAGTATAATATTAGTATAATATCAGTATAATATCTGTATAATTTCAGTGTAATATCAATTTAATATCTGTATAATATCAGTATAATATCTGTATAATATATGTATAATATCTGTATAATTTCAGTATAATATCTGTATAATATCTGTATAATATCAGTATAATATCTGTATAATTTCAGTATAATATCTGTATAATTTCAGTATAATATCTGTATAATATCTGTATAATTTCAGTATAATATCTATATAATTTCAGTATAATATCTGTATAATATCTGTATAATTTCAGTATAATATCAGTATAATATCTGTATAATTTCAGTATATCTGTATAATTTCAGTATACTATCTGTATAATATCTGTATAATTTCAGTATAATATCTGTATAATTTCAGTATAATATCAGTATAATATCTGTATAATTTCAGTATAATATCTGTATAATATCTGTATAATTTCAGTATAATATCAATATAATATCAGTATAATATTAGTATAATATCAGTATAATATCTGTATAATTTCAGTGTAATATCAATTTAATATCTGTATAATATCAGTATAATATCTGTATAATATATGTATAATATCTGTATAATTTCAGTATAATATCTGTATAATATCTGTATAATATCAGTATAATATCTGTATAATTTCAGTATAATATCTGTATAATTTCAGTATAATATCTGTATAATATCTGTATAATTTCAGTATAATATCTGTATAATATCTGTATAATTTCAGTATAATATCAGTATAATATCTGTATAATTTCAGTATATCTGTATAATTTCAGTATACTATCTGTATAATATCTGTATAATTTCAGTATAATATCTGTATAATTTCAGTATAATATCAGTATAATATCTGTATAATTTCAGTATAATATCTGTATAATATCTGTATAATTTCAGTATAATATCTATATAATTTCAGTATAATATCTGTATAATTTCAGTATAATATCTGTATAATTTCAGTATAATATCTGTATAATTTCAGTATAATATCAGTATAATATCTGTATAATTTCAGTATATCTGTATAATTTCAGTATAATATCTGTATAATATCTGTATAATTTCAGTATAATATCTATATAATTTCAGTATAATATCTGTATAATATCTGTATAATTTCAGTATAATATCAGTATAATATCTGTATAATTTCAGTATATCTGTATAATTTCAGTATAATATCAGTATAATATCTGTATAATTTCAGTATAATATCTGTATAATATCTGTATAATTTCAGTATAATATCTGTATAATATCTGTATAATTTCAGTATAATATCAGTATAATATCTGTATAATTTCAGTATAATATCTGTATAATATCTGTATAATTTCAGTATAATATCAGTATAATATCTGTATAATATCTGTATAATTTCAGTATAATATCTATATAATTTCAGTATAATATCTGTATAATATCAGTATAATATCTGTATAATTTCAGTATAATATCTGTATAATTTCAGTATAATATCTGTATAATTTCAGTATAATATCTGTATAATATCTGTATAATTTCAGTATAATATCTGTATAATATCTGTATAATTTCAGTAAAATATCTGTATAATTTCAGTATAATATCTGTATAATATCCGTATAATTTCAGTATAATATCTGTATAATATCTGTATAATTTCAGTATAATATCTGTATAATTTCAGTATAATATCTGTATAATATCCGTATAATTTCAGTATAATATCTGTATAATATCTGTATAATTTCAGTAAAATATCAGTATATCTGTATAATTTCAGTATAATATCTGTATAATATCCGTATAATTTCAGTATAATATCTGTATAATATCTGTATAATTTCAGTAAAATATCAGTATATCTGTATAATTTCAGTATAATATCTGTATAATATCCGTATAATTTCAGTATAATATCTGTATAATATCTGTATAATTTCAGTAAAATATCAGTATATCTGTATAATTTCAGTATAATATCTGTATAATATCCGTATAATTTCAGTATAATATCTGTATAATATCTGTATAATTTCAGTATAATATCCGTATAATATCCGTATAATATCATTATAATATCTGTATAATTTCAGTAAAATATCAGTATATCTGTATAATTTCAGTATAATATCTGTATAATTTCAGTATAATATCTGTATAATATCTGTATAATTTCAGTATAATATCTGTATAATATCCGTATAATATCAGTATAATATCTGTATAATTTCAGTAAAATATCAGTATATCTGTATAATTTCAGTATAATATCTGTATAATTTCAGTATAATATCTGTATAATATCCGTATAATATCAGTATAATATCTGTATAATTTCAGTATAATATCTGTATAATTTCAGTATAATATCTGTATAATATCTGTATAATTTCAGTATAATATCTGTATAATATCCGTATAATATCAGTATAATATCTGTATAATTTCAGTATAATATCTGTATAATATCTGTATAATTTCAGTATATCTGTATAATATCCGTATAATATCAGTATAATATCTGTATAATTTCAGTAAAATATCAGTATATCTGTATAATTTCAGTATAATATCTGTATAATTTCAGTGTATCGGTATAATTAGTACAATCATAAATTTGGGAGAAAGCAGCAGAGTCCTGTCTGGCATTTATTTGAATACGACGACAGAGAAGAAGAGAAAAGAGACGACTAAACTAAAATTAATACTAAAACTAAACTAAAACTAAGCATTTAGAAAAACAAAAAAAGAAAACTAGTAAAAACCATCAAACCTGCTCTAAAAACGAATTAAAACAAACTGAATTAGAGAAAAACCTCAAAACTAAATAAAACTGAACTAGAATGAAAAATCCAGAACTATTAGAACCGTGCTTTGGCCACAGTGTTTTTATTCACAAATCCCTTCTTCTTCTGCTTCATTTTTTCATTTCTTGTTGTTTTTCTGGAACAGTTTCAACAGGCTCAGGGCCAGGATGAAGAAGAGGAAAAATGACCCCCCAGACCTACGACCTGAAACCTCCACATCTGTGCTGTAAACAGTCGGCTCCACAGTCTTCATTCTAATGAGATGTTTAACTGGATAAACTGTCCCTTGATTAAAAACCAACATGTCTGCCGGCTAAATTATTTCAATTTGTGCAAATCTATTCCATGCCCGTAGTGCATGTTAGTGGGAGGTCCAGGAGGGTCTGGACGGACGGACGGACGGACGAGCTTCCAGTCAGAGCAGTGGGCGGAGCAGAGATGGTGCATGAAGCCCGCACACTGCCTTTCACTGAATACACAAGAAAAGGAAGAAACCAAG
Source organism: Sphaeramia orbicularis (assembly GCF_902148855.1). Taxonomy (NCBI): domain Eukaryota; kingdom Metazoa; phylum Chordata; class Actinopteri; order Kurtiformes; family Apogonidae; genus Sphaeramia; species Sphaeramia orbicularis. Next base: position 45,031,616 of record NC_043976.1, on the reverse strand, counting down.
CACCATAAATGATCATGAATTTACTAAACAGGACGATAAGGCGGTGTGGCGGACCTTAGAGGATTCACTGTTCATCACATCCCACAAAGACGGAACCACAACAGCACCTTCTGTTTCTGCAGTAGTATCAGCACTGAGCGGAATATCCTGCATTAGCATTAAAGGTGGGTCTGAGATGTTCTTCTGGAGCATTTTTTATTATATTCCTTCAAATCCCCTTCACACCCCGATTACAACTGATTAACTAAATGCTCTAACACAAAAATTAAAAAAATCAGTCACCTGTGGAACGGACAGGACTGAAAAAACACCATCCAGTCATTTTGAACACCCACTTGAAATGATTGAACGGTGATATGTCTGTCAAACTCACCTGCCATTCACCCCTCCCCCCGTCCCCCCTCTTGGCCTTCCCACAGGCTGGAGCCTTGGACAGGAAGTGAAGCCAGAACCTGGTTCTATTAGTTCTATTAGGATGGAAAGTTCACCGGCAAACTGTTTAGTCACAACATAAACCAGTAGGAAATGGAACATTAGTGCCATGGGTCTGAACTGGGGCTGTTCTGGAAGAGCGGGGGGGGGGGGGGGGGGGGTTAGAGGAGACTGAAGGAGCTATGCATGGATACACCAGCTGGAGCCTAAGCCAGGGCCGTAGTCAGGGTAGGCACCCAAGGCCTATGGGACCGGAGAAGGTAACGGAGCCTCAGCCGGTGTCGGAGACTGTTCGACCGGACCAGACCGTAGACGGCGTCGGAGCCCAACCCAGGTCCGGAGCAGAGCAGAGCCTCATGGGTAATTGATGCCGTGCAGCGCTCGTGAACCCTCAGGAACAAGCATTACGCATGCCACCACTCTGGAGGCGTGGCTTCGGAGGGTCGTCTGAAGGAAGGAGTTTGGACTTCTGAACTGAGAATTTTCAAAATGTAGCTGCGGAACCGTTTTTCTAAGATCTCAGACCCCCCCCCCTTTAACGTACAGATGAACCCTTCCATGTGTGGTGGTCAGTGGAGTGGACAGAGATTCAACAGCTGTTCTCCTGTACTGAGGACTTGCAGCTGACGTCACTGGTCATGTGATTGTTGTTTACACCGCCATATTGGTAGGCACCAGAGGCGATTCCTCACAGACTGCAAAGGAAGCCCGGCTTCCCCTAAAATTGCGAAAATTCAATGGTCAAATATGTTCGGTTGTGTTGACGTTTCATTAACGACAAATGTGTTCGAACACGTTCATCTCAAAGACGAGTTCGTTCAGATGCTCAGCGTCTCTGGGGGTGAATGGAGCTGTGGGCGGAGCTCAGCTGGGCTGGACGCCAGAATGCCACATGCTGATTGGAGGATCAGTCGAAAGGCGGAATCCTGTTTGATTGACAGCTGTTTTCAGATCTGCTCCTTCACTGACACAGTTCAGTTTAATACCGTCGCACATTCTGCTGTGAAATCACAGAAACCAAATTCCTCGTTCATTTCTTGCACTGTAAATAAAACACACTCATTGGACTTCCTTGTTTCAATTTAACATAGTTTTAACCTTTTCTTGTTTCAGTTCCATAATTTAATCATTTCTTGTTTGAGTTTAACATGGTTTTGTAGATAGTTAAATCAATCATACTGTCGGCTAGGTCGGAGTGAAAGGAGCATCTGTAGTTTCAAAAGGCTGAAGTCTGACACCCACAATGCACTGGGCCAAGGCCGTCTGAGCAGACCAGCTCTGCTGGACATTCAGAGGACACTGGTCCAGTCCTGGAAAAGACGCCTACTGGTACGATAAGGACACTGAGCATTTTCTTAAAAAGGACTCATCAGGACTGACAACCAGGGTCCAAAACTAGGGCCCAGAACCAGCTGATCCAAAGGCTCCAAAACTAGGGCCCAGAACCAGCTGATCCAAAGGCTCCAAAACTAGGACCAGAACCAGCTGATCCAAAGGCTCCAAAACTAGGACCAGAACCAGCTGATCCAAAGGCTCCAAAACTAGGGCCCAGAACCAGCTGATCCAAAGGCTCCAAAACTAGGGCCCAGAACCAGCTGATCCAAAGGCTCCAAAACTAGGACCAGAACCAGCTGATCCAAAGGCTCCAAAACTAGGACCAGAACCAGCTGATCCAAAGGCTCCAAAACTAGGGCCCAGAACCAGCTGATCCAAAGGCTCCAAAACTAGGGCCCAGAACCAGCTGATCCAGAGGGTCCAAAACTAGGGCCCAGAACCAGCTGATCCAAAGGCTCCAAAACTAGGGCCCAGAACCAGCTGATCCAAAGGCTCCAAAACTAGGGCCCAGAACCAGCTGATCCAAAGGCTCCAAAACTAGGGCCCAGAACCAGCTGATCCAAAGGCTCCAAAACTAGGGCCCAGAACCAGCTGATCCAGAGGGTCCAAAACTAGGGCCCAGAACCAGCTGATCCAAAGGGTCCAAAACTAGGGCCCAGAACCAGCTGATCCAAAGGGTTCAAAACTAGGGCCCAGAACCAGCTGATCCAAAGGCTCCAAAACTAGGGCCCAGAACCAGCTGATCCAAAGGCTCCAAAACTAGGGCCCAGAACCAGCTGATCCAGAGGGTCCAAAACTAGGGCCCAGAACCAGCTGATCCAAAGGGTCCAAAACTAGGGCCCAGAACCAGCTGATCCAAAGGGTTCAAAACTAGGACCAGAACCAGCTGATCCAAAGGTCATTTCCAGTAGACCGTGGACTGACCTCAGTGAATATATGCATGATCTACTGGGACTGAGCAGATTTACTGAGTCTAGTTCAGATCCAGTCCTTTATCCAACACAGATACTACTGCTGTGGACCAGCAGGGCACCACTGCATTCTGGGAAATTAGCAGATTTACACCACCTGGTTTAAATTAACACATTATTCTGATCATATTATGGCTTTAGTGTCGGAATATGACGACTTTAATCTCATAAATGAATTACATTTTTGTTAAATTATGAGGGTTTTTTTTATAACTACGACTTTATTCTCATAAAATTGTGATTCTTTTTGTATTCGACTTTATTCTCATAAAATTGTGATTCTTTTTGTATTCGACTTTATTCTCATAAAATTACAGGTTTTATGTCGATATTTTATGACTTCATTCTGGTAGTGCCCAGTGTTTTTCTTTTCTTCTGTGGTCCTAATACTCCGTCGTAGCTTTATTCTCCAGTTCCTCCGTATTTGTAAAACTAGGTTGTCCTCAGTTTCAGTTAGTTTACTAATCATGTAGGAGCACAAGGTTCACAATCACAAAATGAGACAAAAACCAGGAAAGATCTGAACATGAAACCAAGAGCTGCACTAAGAAGAAATGTTAGCCAAAACAACAGGTCATTTCAGGTCTGATTGGAGCCAAAAATTCAGCATAAATGAATGTTAGCTGACCCCAAACAGGATCCACAGATCTAGGTTTGCTTTCCTGGATTTGTGGATCCATCTCCTTCTCTTTTCTTTGTCTTTCGGTGTCTGTAAAATGATAGCTCCCACTGCTTTAAGAACCTGAAAGTACAATCAATCTCACAACAGCTCTGCCCCATTTTGATTAAACATTGTTCTTCAGTTTAGACAGTACTGAAGCCAACGCTGTCACTCATCTGCTTCTTTCTGACACTCAGTGGGCGGAACCGCTGTGACTTTCGCTAGCGCTGACGTCACATGCAGACCCTCTGTATTTATGGGTTTTGACATTTTAGTTTCCAACACAGTGGGACGCTTGTACATGATCCCATACACTGTCACCTACTGGACAGTCATGGGAAGTGTTTTTTGTTTTGTTTTTTTTTAACTCATAACCAAGATGGCTGACAGGAAGTCAGAAATGCTGAACATCCCAGGAATATCTTGTAAATCCTTCTATATCAGGACACCCCTGAAGGCAGAAAAAATATGCTCAAGTAACATCTAAGGATTAATATCAGTGTTAAAAATTCCAGATATTTATTTTATATTGGAAGAAAGTTGCAACTAATCAGGTCCACTAAACTGGACGCCATGCATCAGTGGGTGTATTTCAATTTCAATTCATACCATTAGTGAAACTTTACTGTTTTTGTTCAATCGATTGATCAACAGTAACATGTTTTAGTGCAAATCAATTGCTAATTGTTCTCAGAGTATAATTACCAGTTGTTTTTTTTGTTGTTGTTTTTTTTGCATCATATCTCCATTAAGTGAGTAACAGCTAGTATTAGAATATGCTAAAATGTGAGAAAACATCAGATTAGGAGCATTACAAATGTTTAATTGCATCGTCTTCCCACAGTAGATCCTTTTCTGATGTTGTTAAATACACATTTCTTTGCTTCAAAAGTTAAAAGTATGGTGGACATTTTGTAATGCCATGAAAAACAGGTTCATAAATAAAATATTAAAATTGCAATTGCATTTTTTACATGCCTGAAGAGGAATAAAAACACTCTGGAAAAAAGTCTCGACTAAGGTTCTCATAATTCATGCATTAAAGGGTTAAAAAAAACAAAAAAAACAAAAAGGACCGTTTGTTTAGGATCTCAGCTTGATCTGCAGTCATGTGCAGGTTCTCCGTGGGTTCCCATGAGTCATCTTCTGGAGAACATTCACTGTGACTGCAGGAAGCCTCCACCTGAGGATGAATCCACAGGAGGTCACTGTTTGGAAACGTCCTCTGAGGATCGGGGAAGCGTATCGGAGGACAAACGAGCAACAGCTGATGAGAGATATTCAGACCTAAACATGGTGACCAACGAGGGAGGGGCTTCTCTGACCCGTTACCATCGGCTGGACTCGCCTCAGCTCCGTTTGCGTTCCCTCTGAAGACCAAGGTTCTAACAGTTTTGGATTTTTCATTCTAGTTTAGTTTTATTTAGTTTTGACTTTTTTTTCTCTAATTCAGTTCGTTTCAATTTGTTTTTAGTTTTCATTAGTTTTCGTTTTTTTCTAAATGCGTCGTCTCTTTTCTCTTCTTCTCTGTGCTCCTATTCAAATAAATCCCAGACAGGACTCTGCTGCTTTAGTCTCCATGTTTCCAGGTAGAGTGGGGACCAGAAGACGACTGGAAACCACAAGTGAACACAAGTGACGGAGCAAAAAGTGTCGTATGGTGACAGCACAGAAAACTGAGAGAGCGAAATAAATCGATTTCGTATCAATCCGACATTGACAAAGATGAAAATGAAGGGAATTTTATCCATAATTTTTATCCGTTTTAGTTAGTTTTGTAAACATAAAATACAGTTTCAGTTAGTTATGGTTTTATTCTTTTAATTATAGTTTTGGCTTTCTTTCTTTTTTTTCTTTTTTTTTTTTGCGGAGCGGGGGGTGGGGGTGGGGTGCAGTTCTATATGTGGGGGTGCGGTCCATAACTAACGCTGGCGTGAAACAAAAGTGAAACTTTACATACTTTCAACGTCCAACTCCAGGGTTCTGTTCCTCTGTTAAACAGTGTGTGTGTGACAGACAGACAGACAGACAGACAGACAGACAGACAGAGCTGGTGTCAGTGTTTTAGAACTACTGTAGTTCATAGGCGGCAAACAACGTCCGTCTTATCAACGTCTCTTTCACCTGAACCCAAACTGATCCAAACTGGACTGGACTGATGGTGGAGGGTCTTCAGTCTTCAGTCTCTTCCCTCCAGGTTCACATCATATTTGTTTTTTTCTTTTTTTTTTTTTTTTTAACCTTAAATCAGCTGCTATTTCATATTTCGGGTCAATGTGCGCGCCTTTAATATGTCCATGTGGAACTTGCGCAAATTTAAAGTTCCGCATCGAACGACATCTTTTGTTCCTTTTTCTTTTTCTCATCATACTGTGGTGTTTGGGTTCAGCTGTGGACCGAACAGGTGTGAACTGAAACGGTTCAGTTCAGTATGTGGACCATTACAGGCCTAATTTATATATGTATATATATATATATATATACATATATATATATGTGTGTGTGTGTGTATATATGTACACACAGTATATTCATCCCACACACCTGCTCAGAATCAAAACAAATGTGTGTCCATTTTAATTCAGACACATTTACTCGTGTCTGAATAAATCCACTATTTACTGCTGCATTATCATTATGTGGGCATGTAAGCAGGAGGATGAAAAACAATGGCATAGTTGGAGTGGGGGACATTAACACAAATATGAAACAATGTGTGATGGTGGTGGGGGGGTGTGGGGGGGTGCCCTTCTACAGAATAGCCCCTCTGGCCTGCATGCAGTCCTAATTAGAAGGCAAAGCTTTTTGACGGTAAATTGATTTTTAATTGTTCAGTCCCTGCATTCATCCAGGTGGCCAAGTTCCCCCATTTAATCTGTGTGTGTGTGTGTGTGTGTGTGTGTGTTTGTGTGTGTGTGTGTGTGTGTGTGTGTGTGTGTGTCTTTAAGTGGAACATGTTTGGAGCTGCCTGCCACCGTTAGCAGCAATTTCCTGAACAAGAGCAATTCATTCAGAATTAGACAGACAGAAAGGATGGATGGACGGATGGATGGATGGATGGATGGATGGAGGGGTGGAGGGGGAGGAGAAAAGATGGGGGGTGGGGAGGTGTACATTGGAGGCTGACAAACAGAGCAGTTGTGCCATAATTGTCTGTAATGCTTTTCTCCTTCAGTCCTTCTGGACGTGGTTCAGGCCAAACAGCAGCAGCGCATGTTTTCCATTTGGTTTGATTTTTTTTCCCTTCTGTCTTAGTGAGGAGCCACTCAGGCCTGTGTGTACGACTAATGGTTCTGATGGTGTGAGGAAGAGGAGGAGGAAGAAGAGGAGGAAGAGGAGGAGGAAGAAGAGGAGGAAGAAGAGGAGGAAGAAGAGGAGGAGGAGGAAGAGGAACAGGAGGAAGAAGAGGAACAGGAGGAGGAAGAAGAGGAGGAGGAGGAAGAGGAACAGGAGGAGGAGGAGGAGGAGGAAGAAGAGGGAGGAGGAAGAGGAAGACGAGGAGGAAGAAGAGGAGGAGGAGGAAGAGGAACAGGAGGGAGAAGAGGAGGAGGAAGAAGAGGAGGAAGAAGAGGAGGAGGAGGAAGAGGAACAGGAGGAGGAAGAGGAGGAGGAACAGGAGGAAGAAGAGGAACAGGAGGAGGAAGAAGAGGAGGAGGAGGAGGAAGAGGAGGAGGAAGAAGAGGAGGAAGAAGAGGAGGAGGAAGAGGAGGAGGAAGAAGAGGGAAGAGGAGGAGGAAGAGGAGGAGGAAGAAGAGGGAGGAGGAAGAGGAAGACGAGGAGGAAGAAGAGGAACAGGAGGAGGAAGAGGAGGAGGAAGAAGAGGGAGGAGGAAGAGGAAGACGAGGAGGAAGAAGAGGAGGAGGAGGAAGAGGAACAGGAGGAAGAAGAGGAACAGGAGGAGGAAGAGGAGGAAGAAGAGGAGGAGGAGGAAGAGGAACAGGAGGAGGAAGAGGAACAGGAGGAAGAAGAGGAACAGGAGGAGGAAGACGAGGAAGACGAGGAGGAAGAAGAGGAACAGGAGGAGGAGGAGGAGGAAGAGGAGGAGGAAGAAGAAGAGGAGGAGGAAGAGGAGGGGGAAAAAGAAGAGGAGGAGGAGGAGGAAGAAGAAGAGGAGGAGGAAGAGGAAGAAGAGGAGGAGGAGGAGGAGGAGGCCTGTGAGTTGATTGGCTGGTCTGTTTGTTCTGCTGCTGGTGGAGGTGCCATGCACTGGATCCTGACGCTGTAACACTAGTGTTGGGAATCTTAGTTTTCAGGCTGATACGACGCGCATATCGATGCAGCATCTCCGATCTGATATATTAAAGATACATGTGTGGCACCTCATGATGCGATACGATTCACACCCAGATCACGATACAGCGTGATTAAGCACATTCTGACTGAACACATTCAGTCTGGTAAAAAAAAAAAAATATGCAGTGCATTTAACTGAGCTGATTATTTATTTATCAAAGAAGACCATGTTCACGAAGTGTCTTTAGTTCAGTTTCAGAACACGTGCCTCACATTCAGTCAGATGAAGAAGTTCGGACTTTGTTTCCAAAGTCGTTTCTCTACATGTTTCTGACTCAACTTCTGTGTTTGTAACGAAGGTAAAACCGAAAAAGGTTCTGTCACTTTAAGAGACACCTGCGCAAGGTATTCTGGGATGCACTGTTGGATCTGTATGACACTGTTTAAGGAAGTATCTGTGGTGTGTACTGCAGTATCTGTGGTGTGTACTGCAGTATCTGTGGTCTGTACTGCAGTATCTGTGGTATGTACTTCAGTATCTGTGGTCTGTACTGCAGTATCTGTGGTGTGTACTGCAGTATCTGTGGTGTGTACTGCAGTATCTGTGGTCTGTACTGCAGTATCTGTGGTATGTACTGCAGTATCTGTGGTGTGTACTGCAGTATCTGTGGTGTGTACTGCAGTATCTGTGGTGTGTACTGCAGTATCTGTGGTATGTACTGCAGTATCTGTGGTATGTACTTCAGTATCTGTGGTCTGTACTGCAGTATCTGGTATGTACTGCAGTATCTGGTATGTACTGCAGTATCTGTGGTATGTACTGCAGTATCTGTGGTATGTACTTCAGTATCTGGTCTGTACTGCAGTATCTGGTATGCACTGCAGTATCTGTGGTATGCACTGCAGTATCTGTGGTATGTACTTCAGTATCTGTGGTCTGTACTGTAGTATCTGGTATGTACTGCAGTATCTGTGGTATGTACTGCAGTATCTGTGGTATGTACTTCAGTATCTGTGGTATGTACTTCAGTATCTGTGGTATGTACTGCAGTATCTGGTATGTACTGCAGTATCTGTGGTATGTACTGCAGTATCTGTGGTGTGTACTGCAGTATCTGGTATGTATTGTAGTATCTGTGGTATGTACTGCAGTATCTGTGGTATATACTGCAGTATCTGGTATGTACTGCAGTATCTGGTATGTACTGCAGTATCTGTGGTATGTACTTCAGTATCTGTGGTATGTACTGCAGTATCTGTGGTATGTACTGCAGTATCTGGTATGTACTGCAGTATCTGTGGTATGTACTGCAGTATCTGTGGTATGTACTGCAGTATCTGGTATGTACTGTAGTATCTGCGGTATGTACTGCAGTATCTGTGGTATATACTGCAGTATCTGGTATGTACTGCAGTATCTGTGGTATGTACTGCAGTATCTGTGGTGTGTACTGCAGTATCTGTGATGTGTACTGCAGTATCTGGTATGTACTGTAGTATCTGTGGTATGTACTGCAGTATCTGTGGTATATACTGCAGTATCTGGTATGTACTGCAGTATCTGTGGTGTGTACTGCAGTATCTGTGGTGTGTACTGCAGTATCTGTGATGTGTACTGCAGTATCTGGTATGTACTGTAGTATCTGTGGTATGTACTGCAGTATCTGTGGTATATACTGCAGTATCTGGTATGTACTGCAGTATCTGTGGTATGTACTGCAGTATTCAGTCCAGCTGGTCTAGTAAAAGTACCTGTTCATAAACCTCATGTGTTCTCCTCCTTCTGTGTCTGTCACATTCACAGTCGATACAGTATTCATCTGCACATACTCAGTACAGTATTCATCTGCACATGCTCAGTACAGTATTCATTTGCACATGCTCAGTACAGTATTCATCTGCACATGCTCAGTACAGTATTCATCTGCACATGCTCAGTACAGTATTCATTTGCACATGCTCAGTACAGTATTCATCTGCACATGCTCAGTACAGTATTCATCTGCACATGCTCAGTACAGTATTCATCTGCACATGCTCAGTACAGTACTCATCTGTACATGCTCAGTACAGTATTCATTTGCACATGCTCAGTACAGTATTCATCTGCACATGCTCAGTACAGTATTCATTTGCACATGCTCAGTACAGTATTCATCTGCACATGCTCAGTACAGTATTCATCTGCACATGCTCAGTACAGTATTCATCTGCACATGCTCAGTCCATGGGCAGAGCTCAGACTGTTAGTGTACAGTGAACACATCCATGAATCCACGGCGCACGTTAACGTGGGTCTGAAGGAAAGAAAAACTTTACCCAAATAAATAATAACACTTTTAAATAACAGTAAAAATATATTCTATTGAACGGATCGAATTTTATCGATACAAACATTCAATAACCGATGCATCGTGATATCATTCCAAACCTTTCATTCACTCTCAGCTAGGGCTGTAGTGATACACTAATCTCACAATATGATACGATATGATACACGATATTCAGCTCACGATTCAATATATATCTTGATATTCAGCCAACAATATGATTCGATACACTTACATAATTTTCTGAAAGATTTTGAAGGGACAGAGTGGTTTTGGTGACATCTTGTGAGTGTTCCATTGACTTAGATTGAATTAATTGAAGTGAAAACTGAAAGCATCGATCACGTACACAATATATGACTGACTCTGACTGGACAGAGTCTACAGCTGCAAATGCTGGACAAAATGAACCAAAGATCTGATTAGAAAATTTGTTGGATTTACTGAAACAGTGCAAACTGTGGCTTCCAAGCCTTTGAAAAGTGCAGAATCTATAACCCCCTTAGTAAACTTTTTATAGGGCCGAGGCCCTAAACGTCACAGGATAAATGGTTTGGGAGCTCACAGGTTGTGCAGACCTTCCTTTATTTTTTTCATTATAAACGTATACAAATCAGAACTCCCAAGAGGGATAATATCACAGATTTATAAGAATATTTCAAATCTTAATAATCATTCCACCAAATACATTAAAGAACTAGAAAAGCACTCGGAGAGAACAGACCCCCCCCCCCCACCCCCCCATCACCACTAAAATGTCATCATTTGTTCCTTGTGCCAGTATCAACATTTCCTGAAATTTTCATCCAAATCCATCCATAACTTTTTGACTTATCTTGCACACAGACAGACAAACAAACCAACGCCGGCAAAAACAGAACCTCCTTGGCGGAGGTAAAAATGGGAAAAGGAAGGAGGATTTGTTTTACCAGACTCAGACTGGGAGCGGACATGCACATCTCACTTTCCTTCTTTTTAAACCTGAAGTGCTCTCACACATCTGCCTTTAAATATGAAGCTGCTGGATTTATATTCGGTGCCATTCTCCTGAATCTCTGAGCTCTGACTGCGTACACAGGAAGAGGAGGACGTGGGCGTCTGTGTGCAGACAGTATCTAGACGAGTAACTGAGTAGAAATGCTCTACAGCGACAGCAGCAGCTGGCTGACCTGATCCTAGGGCTGCTTGATTATAGGAAAAAAAAATAATCACGATTATTTTAGCAATAATTGAAATCACGATTATTAAAAATGATTATTTGTTAACCTTAAAGTTGTTTTTTTTTTCTAGCAAAACAATGTAAAATATACTCTTTAAACATAAATAAAGCTTTTAACCACTAAAACAAAGTATGTTCACTTTTGTACGAAACAAAAAAATCTTTGAATGCAAATAAGTGTACTGTAAATTCAAGTATGTTTCCTTTTGTAAATAAATAGTGCACTGTAATTAAACTGCTATAGACCTGCCATAGAACTGGAGCAATAAAAAAAAAAAAAAAAAACTCACGTAAAGTGCAAATTATAAATTCCAGTATGTTCAATGTAGTATGAAACAGTAAATTCAGTGGCGTGCTGTGAGGTTTCAGTTCAGGCCTTCTGTATACATCAGCCATCTAGAATACGCACGCTAGGGTTATACAGGTTAGGGTTAGGTTAATACGGGAGTTGCAGCGTAAAGAGATTCGGAGACTGAAGATTGCATTGCGGGCGAAGTTGTAAACGGAGTTGTTTTTATGTGTTTTAGTTTTTCATAAGATCATGATAAAGGTGGCGGTGGTTAAACTTTAAATGGTTAAAAAGGTTTGTTGTGTTAGCGGTCGGTGCGGACACAACTACGAAACACTTTGTGCACGTGATGTGTTTTTGCTCTTCGTCTTCTTCATCAAACCCAAAGTGATTCCATACAATTGAATCTGACTTGCCTTTTTTGTTTACCAAGCACTTCTGCTGTGATTCTCCTGCTATTTTTCCAGACCGCTGGTACAACTTTCCTCTTGGGGTGGACCTGCCGGCTAGCAGGCAGCAGTAGCTTAGAGGGGGGCAGGGCAGAGCAGCTCATGGTAGCTTGCGTGCGCGTGAATTAAAACAACTCAAAATTAATAATCGTTTTTTCTCGATTACATAATTTTTGTAATCGTTGCGTGTAATAATCGAAATCGTAATCGAATTTCGATTAATTGCACAGCCCTACCTGATCCTGTTCCTGCAAAGCGAACGGGGAAATGGGCGGCGAGCAGAGAACCAGACAGAACACAGGGGATTTGAACTGGACTTCATGTATCGATACTCAGAGCTGAAAAACTGATACTTTCTGGGGAAACAAAATATTGATATATATATATATATCACAGAATTAATAAAATCGCTCAGCCTTAAGGCGTCCAGACACTGTGTGATTTTACAGACCATTTGTCACTGGTGCTTCTCTTTCTGGGCTGGGTCCAGATGTGCCTCTGATGGTGTGTGCTGCTTGGTGGACAGTGGACATGGGCTAAGGAGAAGACATGAACACCTCACCACCAGCAACCGTGTGTTCACAAGGAAAACAGAACTGTTTGAAATCCTGCTCACTCCTGGTGAGGGTATGGCACTGTCAAAGCACTGCCACGAGCCCATGGGCCTCAGATTCTCACACTGTGCATGCATCAATACAATAATATCCAGCTACTGTAAGCTAATGCTAAGCTAACAGTAGCTGGCTATTGTCCTCGTGCAGTTGATCTTTTTCATCTTCCCTCTAGTTCCCTTTGCTGTAGGACTGACAGCCCATACTGTCCACATCTGGACAACCAGTTCCTGCACCAAACACGTGGTCGTCTTTTCTTCTTTTTTGATTCCTCACAGATAATCTCACGTTACCAAAGCAGCTCGTTGGTTTTTGTTTAGCACGACTATTTGGTGACTCACACCAAAACACAATCGTCTATGCACTTACGGATTCCTTGGTATTTTAACGTTGTATTTCCAGATCCAACACTGGAATGTGTGGTGCGTCCTCTGGTGTATGGTCCTACAGTGTGGTGCATCCTCTGGTGTATGGTCCTACAGTGTGGTGTATCCTCTGGTGTATGGTCCTACAGTGTGGTGCGTCCTCTGGTGTATGGTCCTACAGTGTGGTGCGTCCTCTGGTGTATGGTCCTACAGTGTGGTGCGTCCTCTGGTGTATGGTCCTACAGTGTGGTGCGTCCTCTGGTGTATGGTCCTACAGTGTGGTGTATCCTCTGGTGTATGGTCCCACAGTGTGAGCAGTCAGGTCGTATACCAGTGTCGGTCCGTACAGTGTGAGAACATGAATCGTGAATCTGACTTTATGATTGATTCGCACAGTTTGAGATGGAGCTGCGTACAACGATCGAAGTAATCGCACAGTGTATGAACGCCTTTACTCTCAGCTTCTCCACCCGTGCACTGGGATCGTGCACGCATGTGTCGGCGTATCGATGCGTATCGGATAATCTTCCATCCCTACATAACAGTTCTGTGTACACAGTAGATGAGTCCAGATCAGTATCGCAGTGACACCAGTGCATCCGTTAGTCAATAGTGTTCTGTTGTTAAAGCTGCGCTCTGATTGGCCTGCTCTGTCATATTGACAGCTGCTCCATAGATTGCTTTTCTGGTTTAATGTAAATGTCAGATTCCAGAGAGGATGTGAACTGAAGTAATCTACACCTGGCCTTACTGCCTCTGTCCACAATAACAGACAGTATATAGACTAAATGTCCTCTAACATTAACCTGGATTTGAAACAGAGGAGAGAAAACTATTACAGGATCAATAAGGAACTGATTTTAGCAAAAAAAAAAAAAAGTCTCCATTTTGAATGTCTGGGGTCGACAGAAATGTGTGATGTTAAAATGGGGTCAGGAGTCAAAAAAAAAGGTTGGAACCACTGGACTAGGTGATGGGAAACATTAAAGAAGTGCATTTGTCAATATCCTTTACTGAGTTCAAGCCTGTATTGTCAGTGAATGTCCTCTGAGAATGGTCCGAGTGTTCAGGAGTCTGGTGTGTTGATCTAAACATGTTCACCACTAATAGTCTGTCACATGCACGAGGTTACAGGAGGAAAAACAAATTAATTTTAGCCAAAAAAGGTCTCAGTTCTGTGGTCGCCAGAAATTTGTGATGTTAAACTGGGGTCAGGAGACAAAAAAGGTTGGAAACCACTGGGTCAGTCTGTCAGCTTTTACTGGTATCACCGACAGAAAAAGTAAACAAGTGTTCAGAGAACGCAAACCTCCACCAAGAACCCGAACAGTGTGCATGTGTGGACCGACTGTTTCTGTTTAAATTCAACAGTTTCCAGGTTGTTCCATACAGCAGAAACAGTTGAATCTTGGTCCCAGTCATGTGTCTGTCCAATTAGATTCAATTCACATCAGTATTAGTTGAGTTCTAATTTTAAATGTGTGGGAAATGGGATTTTCAGTGTTCAGTGTAAATGTCCACAGAGTCCACATTCCACAGTGGATGTGGACAATTTAGTTCCAGATACAAGAGATTGTTCTAAGCTACAGGTGGATCCAACTGGAGGAGAATCGGAGTCGTTTGGAATTTTTGATGAATTTTGGAAAATGTCTCAATGATGACGGATGGAAAATTGTAGATGTTGTGACCTTGCTGTGACCTTGAACTTTGGCCTACTGTGGGGAAGATTTGGGAAAGATGGGTGGAAGAGTTTTCCCCTAAAGTTGAGAACAAACAAATAAACAAACAAACACACAAAGCAAAGTGATCACAATACTTCCTAGAGGACGTAATAAACATGAAAACATGAAAACATAACCTGTGCTGTTCCTTGGCAGAGGTAATTAGAACAAACCTAAAGTTGTTTCAAATCCTGTGAACTTTCCAAAACGTTCTAATGATGAACAAACAGGTCTCCTCCTCCTCCTCCTCCTCCTCCTCCTCCTCCTCCTCCTCCTCCTCCTCCTCCTCCTCCTCCTCCTCCTGAAGCCGGAGAGTCAACTGGTGTGACGTTTGATTTCTCCACCTGCTCATCCCAGTGAGCATCACAGCAAACGCCCCGACAAAACCGTACAGCTGCGAGCGCTCAGCATCAGCATCATCGTCGTCATCGTCACAGGCACAAAGTCCAGACGTCTGTGTTCTAGTCCAGGGCTGTCAGACTCATGTTAGTCCAGTTCCACATTCAGCTACATTAGATCTGCAGTGGGCCCAACCAGTCAAATAATAACAGAAAAGTATAGAAATAATGTCAACTACAAACTTTTCTCTGTGTTTTAGAGCAAAAAAAGTAAATTTACATAATGAAAAGGTTTACATCTACAAACTATCCTTTCAAAAGATGTGACTAACATGAACTAACCGAAAAAGTCAGTGTAATTTGAACACTATTCTGCCTCAGTTTATCATTTCCACATGTTCATTAGAACTGACAGATCACAGTGGATCTACAAACACACAAAACATTTAATAACAGACAGAATATTATTAAAATTGTATTTACTTCTCTTAAGACATTTCCAGTTGTTCATATTTTAGTAGTAGTTTATTTCGAGCACATAGAATCATCAGACAACAAAGATTCATACAACATGGCCAAAAAAAAAAAAAAAAAAATCCAATTTTTCTGCACTTGAAAAGGAGTGGGAAGAAGTAGAACTTGACTCCACCCCCGTTTTACAAACTAATAATCAAACTAGATCTGCGTCCTTTGCTTTGTTAACACACATTTTCCTTTGTTCATTTTTTGAGATTGAATTGTTCTGAATGTGAAACCTGAACTAAAAGGATTGTTAATATTTAAGCATAGTTTTTAGATTTCACAAAATCATCCCAAGGGCTGGACTGGACCCTTTATTTATTTTATTTTATTTTATTTATTTTATTTTATTTTATTTTATTTTATTTTATTTTATTTATTTTATTTTATTTTATTTTATTTATTTTATTTTATTTTTCCTTCCTTGGTTGTTAATGTTTTGATGTAATTTTTGCATTTCACAAATTCATCCCAAGGGCCGGGCTGGACCCTTTCTTTCTTTCTTTTTAAATTTTTTAAAATTTTTAAAATTTTAATTTAATTTTTTTTTTTTTTTTTTTTAATCACAAATTCATCCCAAGGGCTGGACTGGACCTTTTATTTACTTATTTTTATTTATTTATTTATTTTTCCTTCCTTTACTATCAATATTTTGGTGTAATTGTTGCATTTCACTGGACCCTTTATTTATTTATTTATTTATTTTATTTTATTTTATTTTATTTTTTTCCACAAATTCATCCCAAGAACCCTTTATTTATTTATTTATTTATTATTTATTTATTTTTCCTTCCTTGATTGTTAGTATTTTGGTGTAATTTTTGCATTTCACTGGACCCTTTATTTATTTATTTATTTATTTATTTTTATTTTATTTTATTTTATTTTATTTTTTTTTTTTTCCCCCCATCCTTGATTGTTCATATCTTCAGTGTAAGTTTTGCATTTCACAAATTCATCCCAAGGGCCGGACTGGACCTTTTGGTGGGTCAGATTTGGCCCCCGGGACGCATGTTTGACACCTGTGCTGTAGGGTAACACTCCCAAAGCTGAAACAAGGAGGGGTGGTAACAAGCAAGCACACTGAGCCTTGGAGGAGGTGAAGCTTTATTTTTCAAAATCAATCAGACAGACAAACTGGTTTGAAATGGCAGGGAGATAATGCGACGGTGTGGCGCGGTGACCTTTAAACACGGCCCGCCGCTACATCCCAACCACCGAAAGACCCTGACCTTTGTAGAACCATTACAGAAGCCTCTAATCTGAAAGGTGGGGGGCGCACACACACACACACACACACACACGCACACGCACACACGTAATTTGCACAGGCTTACATGTATTGCATCTACTTCAATCCAGCAGCGGCTCCCATGTACGATATTTACACGAAACAATTAACAGACACATATTAGCGTTCAACTGGATGAATGCGCATACGTAATCAGAGCAGAATGTTGCACGCCAACACACATAAACACACACACAGTTGAGTCGTCAGCCTTCCTGTTGGCTGCAAAAGGCCAGATGTGATAATGGCTTCCTGTATGTAAATGCTGCTGCTGCTGTTGGAATGCCTGGGCGTGCTCCTCAGTATTCCGCTCAGGCGCCGCCGCTCGCATCATTTTGAATTGCAAAATGCCAAAAGTGGAACGACACATTGTTTGTAATGCTATTGGTGCTGTGCATTTAGAAGAAGAAGAAAAAAAAATACAGAAAAAAAAATATCCTGTGGAGTGTTTGAATAGATAATTATGCACTGTGTGTGTGTGTGTGTGTGTGTGTGTGTGTGTGTGTGTGTGTGTGTGTGTATGTATGGAGGACTGAACCTGCCATATTGAAAAATATAAAAATAGGTTGATAAGTTCATTCCCGTACCATTTATTTATCTATTTTTTCCTTATTTATATTTTTCCTTATTTAATAGATATCCCTGCATTTATTTCTGTGCTGTTTTCCATTTACATTTCTTCAATTATTCCCCCTTTTGCATTTTTTGTATTTATTTCTTAAATACGGAAAAATATTTTAACATTTTCTTCAATATTCCCCCTTTTTGCATTTTCTTCCTCTATTTATTTCTACTTTGCCTGTTTATTTCTGTATGGAGTATGAAGAAAATGTAAATAGAATGCAACACAGAAATAAATGCAGGGATAAAAATTAAATAAGGAAAAATATAAATAAGGACAAAATAGATAAATAAATGGTACGGAAATGAACTTATCAAGCCATTTTTATATTTGTGTATATATTTTTCAGTATGGGAGGTTCAGTCCTCCATGTGTGTGTGTGTGTGTGTGTGTGTGTGTGTGTGTGTGTGTGTGTGTGTGTGTGTGTGTGTACGACTACAGCCTGAATAATCTGACCCAGGCGAGTGGGAGAAGACGACCAGTAATTGTTACTGTAGAGGAGAGAACCGATCAATAAGTATTGATTATCTCCTGTCCATTAGGAATAATTGGTGATGTTTCAGCGGGCGACGTAATGACACATCGACGACAGTGAGTCGGGAGTAAAACATCATCGATTCCAGTGAAAAATGCACAATTTGGCGGTGGGTTTGAGCGGCTGCGTCACAACTGGATCATCTGCAGCTCGGCTTTATTGGGATCAGTCGACAGGAGCCAAGACCCAGCGCTCCAAAACATAGAGAAAAGTTAGGAGTTTACATTCGTACCTGTGCCAGGAGGTACTGTGATCACTTTGCTTTGTGTGTTTGTTGGTTTGTTCGCTAGATAACTCAAAAAGTTATAGACAGATTTTCATGAAAATTTCAGTAAATGTTGATACTGGCACAAAGAAGAAATGATTTTAACAATATTCTGCCTGTTATTAAATGTTTTGTGTGTTTGTAGATCCGCTGTGATCTGTAAGTTATAATGTACATGTGGAAAAGATAATATTGTTAAAATTACACTTATTTTTTCAGTTTGTTCATGTTATTCACATCTTCTGAAAGGATAGTTTGTAGATGTAAACCTGTCCATAATGTAAGTTTACTTTTTTCGCTCTAAAACATAGAGAAAAGTTTGGAGTTGACATTATTTATGTATAACTAGCGCCATTGTACCCGTGGTGCCATTGTACGATAGCGCCCTCCCGTGGTGCAACAATGGCATTGCACCCGTACGCCCTCCCGTGCTGCAACATCGGGACACGCGATGGACAAACATGCCAGACACAGAAACGTCCATGATAGTAGGATTCTGTTATCATGTTACTGGTTCAACCCACTTCAGATCAAACTGGGCTGAATGTGGTCCAGGACCCCTGCCGTACAGGACTGGTTTTTAGATTTCAATCTGTTAACTGCTTCAGTTTGTTCAGTCAAACCTGTGACTTCCACCCGTGAACTCAAGCCATGTTCTCCCAGTTCCAAGTTCTGACGTCACGTAGCAATGGCGCCCCCCCCATGGATGTGGTGTTTATGCAGATTGTTTATTAAAACAACGTATTGATCTGATATTATTTATCTGCAAATGTTCTGCATAATCAGCAGCTGCTCTAGTGTTAGCTAGTGTTCAGTCCAATGAGTGAAAGAATAAACAAGGAAAGCACTTGGAGAGCGCAGACCTCAGCCAAGACAGATACCCCCCCCCCCCCCCCCCCCCCATCACCACCAAATTTAATCATTTGTTCCTTGTGCCAGTATCAACATTTCCTGAAAATTTCATGAAAATCCGTCCATAACTTTTTGAGTTATCTTGCTAATAAACAAACAAACATGCAAACACACAAAGCAGTGATCACAGTTCCTCCTTGGCGGAGGTCATTAAAACCAAATATGAGTCCAAATATACAAATAACATCAAAGGTAGAACAGCTTCTCTTGCCTTATGTGCTGTTTTTCCTCCTCTGTTTCCCTCAAATAAGCAAAGAACAAACACCTCTGGGATAGAAATGACCGTAAATGAACATAACGTACGGTCCACCGTGCTGGTCTGTTTACATCTAACTCCCACAATTCCTCGCGCTCAGGCAGTTTGGCCTGACTTGCCTGGAATGTTACAAAGTCAGGAGTTGTGGTTTGAAGTCAAAATTTACAGACTCAAAAAACGGCCTGGAATGCAGCATAAGCTCCAAACGTACAGTTCATGTTATCTGTGTTCTGTCAGGAGGTTCTCCCTTTGGCTTTGACTGTGGTGGTCTAAGAAAAGGACTGACTGAGGTTCCAGACTCTGGACTGACCTGGAACCTTATTCCAGGACTTGTTTTAAAACCAGAAGTCCCTCAGGTCTTTGTCCTCCTGGTCGCGGGGCCATGAGGTGTGTACTGTCGGTTTGTCTGTTCAGTCCTAAATGTGCTGGAGTTTCTTTCCTGTGGTAGATGTCAGTGTCAGTCCTTCCATAAACAGGAGCATAAATCTGTTGGTTTGAATCTAGAACGCTGGTTCCCCTTCTATCTCCTACTAAATTCTAAAACGATGTGGTTTGTCAAACCTCAGTCATATCCTCAGTTTCATGAGTCTGTTGGTCTGTCTGTCATTACTCAGCTGAATCTCTTCCCTCATGGTGAACAGTTTCTTATGTCGCGTTTCCACTGCGTGGCACCGACTCGGCTCGACTCGGCCTTTACGAAAAAGGACCTGGAATCTGGTACCTGGTACTAGTTTTTTGGTATCACCTCTGCTGAGGTTCCAAGCGATACTAAACCGTGACGTATAACACTGCAGACCACTGATTGGTCGGACAGTTTTCTCTGTGACCCGCCCTTTTACATAAAACAGATGCGTTAGTGGACAGTAAATATAGCGGTAGGTTAATCCACATGAGAACAGCCCAGAACTACACCATGGTCGGTCCAGGAGATCCAGTCTGTGGTGGCCGACGTAAAAATTCAGACGAGACAACACGCAACGAGCGAGTTTATCAGCAACTCTCTGAACAGACGACACAGAAATAACGCGTCACATCGCTATGACGACCAGGTACTGTAAAGTCTGTCGTATCCTGGAATGGAAACGGTCTGCAGGAATACTGAGCTGAGCCAGTTCCATGTAGTGGAAATGTGGCATTGGTTCCATCCACCAGAAACAAACCATGTGTTTACAAACAGAGCCGGGAGGGAACTCGGGCATCCGAGGAATTTTGTCGTGACGTGCATTGTGGGAAATGAAGGCTCGCACCACTGCCTAGCAGCGGCAGCGCAACCATATGATATTATACAGATGAAACAAACAGGACGCAGAAACGGCTGAAACGTGGAAACGGCTGCAGGAATATGCACAGAGGGAAGGGAGCTCCTGCCGTTTCCACGTTATGTCATTAGCAGCTGCTGCTGTCAGGTGGCTGCACGAGCCTTCATTTCCCACAATGCACGTCATGACAAAATTCCTCAGATGCCCGAGTTCCCTCCTGGCTCTGTTTGTAAACACATGGTTTGTTTGTGGTGGATGGAACTGAGAAACTGTTCAGCATGAGGAAGAGATTCAGCTGAGGAATGACAGACAGATCCATGAAAGTGAGGATATGACTGAGGATGGACAGATCTGAGGAAAAACTGGTCACAAAAGTCTCCTGCACCTTTAAAATCTTCAGTGTCAGTTTGGCACTCCATAAAATTCTGCTGTGGGCCGGATCAGAACCTCTGGAGGGACGGTTTTGGCCCACAGGCTGCATGTTTGACACCTGCACTGTAAAAAAAAAAAAAAAAAACTGTGAAAAACGGTAATATTCCGGTAGCAGGGGTGCAGAAAAAATACTGTTAAATAACGGAAAATAACCATCTCATAAAAATATGGTAATTTTCCATAATTAAAATACAGTTTTTTGCCCTAACTTTACATGACATTTTGCATATTTTTTTACTTTTTAATGTTTAATAAAGAATATTTTCATGTATTAAAACAACCAAATTACCGATAAATATATATATATATAATTTTCAGTGAGACTCAGTTGTCCAATCCACTGATAAAAACTGTATTTGGACAGTTTATCAGTGCTTATACATGTTATACATTCACAAAAATACATTTATTCAACATTTTTGTTGTGAAACCTCCTGTAATTACACAAGATATTTGTTAATTAACAAACAAGTCTGGTTCAACTGACAGAACAAATACTTCTTTAATGGTTAATTGTCAGTAATTTTATCTCATTTTATTATTATTATTATTATTATTATTATTATTATTTTTACAGTATTAAACTTTAAATTAACAGTTTAATCTCAAATAGAAAAATATTTGTGAAACTACGATACATTTGCAAATGTATTTTAACTGTATTTTTCTGTGAAAAAAGAACAAATTTCTTTTAAAAAATGAAATTTTATGGTTCTTCACAGTTACAGTTTTTTCGTGTTATTTTCCATTTAACATGTAAAATCACAGTCTGATTTTGTCATTTCATTGATATTTTCCTGTATTTGAAAAATACAGGAAAAATCTGTAAAATAAACAGTGAAAATTCTGTTAAATTACAGATTTTTTTTTTTACAGTGTGGTTTGTTTGTGGTGGATGGAACTAAGAAACTGTTCACCATGAGGAAGAGATTCGGCTGAGTAATGGCAGACAGACGAACAGATCCATGAAACTGAGGATATGACTGAGGTTTGACAGATCTGATGAAAAACTGGTCACAGAAGTCTCCTGCACCTTTAATATCATCAGTGTCTTTTTTGCACTCCATAAAATCACGCATTGGGCCGGATCAGAACCTTTGCAGGGCCGGTTTTGGCCCACGGGCCGCATGTTTGACACCTGTGATGTCCAACATGCTTTCCCAAACATCCCTTTCCCTCTTCTCTTCCCTCTCTGCCTGTCTTTCTTTCTTTCTTTCTTTCTCCAGGGCTGTGTTCGCTGTGCGCTGCAGGTCTGCAGGTGCTGTCTTGTACAACAGTGACATCTTTTGGTGCCGGTGGATGTGAGGCCGTCTGTGGTGCAGCCCACGGCCCAGCAGCCACTACAGTAAATAAACATTATGATGACTTTATGCAAATGAAGCCTCCATGTGTACACGGCTGCCTGGTGTTAGCCGGCGCTCTGCCTGTCTGTGCTCACACTTCCTCCGGTCCTCCAGTCCACGCACACTTCCACTGTGGACGAAGGCCGAAGGTGACGGGAGATTTACCGGGACAAACATGAGGCTGTTTCAGACCCCGCCTGATGATCACTGAAGCTGAGGGTAGAGGTGAAGCTGACATGAGCACAAGCAGAGACTGGGTTTGGGTTATTACTGACCATTTATCACACAGAAACAATTAATAAATAAACAAGTGTTCAGAGAACGCAAACCTCCACCAAGCACCTGAACGGTGTTCATGTGTGGATCCACTCTTTCTGTTTAAATTCAACAGTTTCCAGGTTGTTCCATACAGCAGAAACAGTTGAAGCTTGGTACCAGTCATGTGTCTGTCCAATTAGATTAAACTCCAATCAATATTAGTTGAGTTCTAATTTTAAATGTGTGGTAAATGGGATTTTCAGTGTTAAATGTAAATGTCCACAGAGTCCACATTCCACAGTGGATGTGGACAGTTTAGTTCCAGATACAAGAGACTGTTCTAAGCTACAGATGGATCCAACTGGAGGAGAATCAGAGTCGTTTTAAATTTTTTATGAATTTTCAAAAATGTCTCAATGATGACAGATGGAAAACTGTAGATGTTGTGACCTTGCTGTGACCTTGAACTTTGGCCTACTGGGACCAAAATGGAATCCATAACTAATGTAACTAACACTGGTGTGAAACAGAAGTGAACCTTTCCATTCTGTCATCGTCCAACTCCTGCTTCTGTTCATCTATTCAGCAGATCTTACACCACATGTTCACACCTTCTAACCTGTATCCACTGGACCCCCTCCACTGTTCTATGCCCCCCCCACACACACAAACGCTGGGGCCCATGAATTTGTCCTGTTCACCCCCCCCCCCCTTTACAGCACCCCAGTGCATGAGGACGGTGGTGAATTCTGAGACTGAATGTTGGGTTCAAGTGAACGTTAGTGTCAGGAATGGAGGATGTGTGTGTGTGTGTGTGTGTGTGTGTGTGTGTGTGTGTGTGTGTGTGTGTGTGTGTGTGTGTGTGTGTATATATATACAGGGTGTCCCATAAGTCTCCATACATAGGAGACATAATACATTCCATACATACATGGTTCTAACATGTATTTCTTTATATTTCTTCTTTATAGTTCTTCAGCAGTGGAGGACATGCATTGAAATGTGTTCCTGACAAAATGGCAGTCATATAGAGCATATTATAGAAATAAAGATGGTTTATGTCAAGAAATGTTTATTTTTCCTATGTATGGAGACTTATGGGACACCCTGTGTATATATATATATATATATATATATATATATATATATATATATATATATATATATATATATATATGTATATATCACAGTAGAGATTGAAATCCAGTAGGATTTGTAATCCTACTAGGACAGATCAAAATTTCAGTTTGTCCTAGGACAAACTGAAATCCTATCTGTCCTAGGGTTAGGGTTAGGGGGGTTAGGGGGTTAGGGTTAGGGTTAATCTTCAGATCCTAATTTCTTGTAGGATTTCAGTTTGTCCTAGGACAAACTAAAATTTCAATCTGTCCTAGTAGGATTACGAATCCTACTGGATTTCAATCTCTACTGTGATATATATATATATATATATATATATATATATATATATATATATATATATATATATATATATATGTGTGTGTGTGTGTGTGTGTGTGTGTGTGTGTGTGTATAATATACGATATATATATATATATATATATATATATATATATATATATATATATATATATATGTATATATATATATATATATATATATATATATATATATATATATATATATATAATTTTATTTTTTTTATTTTTTTTTTGTCTCAAAACTTTATTTACATAATACTGTATACAAATAGAACAACAGAACATGGAGGAAAAAAAACATACATGCCTGAGGTGAGGCAGGAAGAAATTACATACATATATAAATAAATACATATATAGGTAAGTAAATTAAATAAATAAATAAGAGTAAAAGAATGAACAAGAATATTGGGGGGGGGGGGGGGGGTCAACTTAAATTCATTCCAAAAGCCTTCAGTTTTCACAGTTTTAGTGTCAGTAATGGAGGACACAGGAGGAAGAAGACTGACAACCTGAAGGCATTTACAGCAGAGTGTGTGTGTGTGTGTGTGTGTGTGTGTGTGTGTGTTCATCTGATAACAACCTCTGTTTGTTTGTTTGTTTGTTTGTTTGTCTGTTTGTTTGTTTGTTTGTCTGTTGTTGCTTCTTCACTGGAATCATCAAAGGACTGAACTTCTGCTCTGATCCTTCCGCATCTGCGCGCGCCGCCTGTCACTGAGTCAAGCGCGAGAAGAACAACGGCAGCACCGGAAGTACCGCTGCCAAAATAAAAGCCGATTATTTAAAGCATTACCGAGGTTCTACACACTTGGACCAAATAAAGTACAAAAAAATAAAATAAAATTATATTACAGGTTACTACTGAGGCTAATGGGAGAAAATAGGACAATTAGTACAAATAGTAAAACAAAAATAATATAACAGAATAGAATGCAATCGAATCGAATCGAATCAAATAGGACAGAACAGAATTAAAGACTTAAATCGATGGCCAAAATACAAAACCTCCTATCTGAAAAAAAATCACTTTTTTCAGGAAACAACAAAAACGTGGATCCTGGAGGATTCTGTTGGTTTCTGTAAATTGTCTTAGACTCTGGTTTGGACCAACTCTATATGTAAAGTGTCATGAGATAACTTTTGTTATGATTTGGCACTATATAAATAAAATTTGATTGATTGATTGGTTGATTGATGGTTTAGTTTTATTCTAGTATGGTCTTTGTTGTTGTCAGGTGACCTTCATGTCATAAGAAAGGGCGGGACTATCTTACAGACAGACTGAAAATGTGGAGTCATCCTTGTTCACATCATTTAATGTGAAAACTCAAAATCTAAACATTTGCAGACAGGTTTTGTTTTTTGGCCATCGAAATGCCAGTAGAAACATTTAGTTCCAGTCAGACTAATGACAACGACACTGGGTACGGTTACATGATGCTTTTTAAATCTGATTTATTTTTCCAGAAGAAATTAATTTGGAACTAAAGTATTTTCTCTTCTGTTTCCATGGAAATGTTAAACCCGAGTAAAGGTTTACATGAGGTATTAATGAGGTAGAAGTGAGCTAAAGGGTTTGTGCTGCAGTGCTCAGGTTGCCTTGTTCTGGCAGCCCTTCCTTTAGCGTTTTAGCTTTGCATTAGTTTTTATTTGCCCAGATTTTATTCCTGCAGTAAGTCACACGACCATGATCTGAGCCTCAGTTTGTGATCATATTGACCCCAGTGGAATAAAGGAATGATTAGGGAGAACTGAATTGACCAAAATCACTCCTAAAATACTACAGATCACCTCTAAAAGCCTGGCTACGTCTGACCAGAGGAATGAAGCCATTATGCTAAGCTAGGCTAAGCTAAGCTAACAGAAGGGCTGCAAGAAGTCAGTCGGTGCACTGCAGTGCAAACTGTTTAGCCCATTTATGGAACTCATGAGTGCATGACAAACGAATGAATAAAAAACCAGGTGGTGAACAATCTGTGTATCATTCGTTCATTCATTTTTCAATTCAAAACCAAAAATGAAAAAAACAAAAAAACGACTTGTTTTTTGTTTTTCATTTTCAAAACAAGAATGAAAAATGGATAACGGTTTGTTTTTCCATTTCCCGATTTTGTGCTCAAATGAAAAAAAAAACAAAAAAAACCCAAAACAGATAACGACCGTTTCATCTGATTTTGCTATATAGTTAAGTTGTCTGACCTGGAAGTAGTCGTAATTATGGAAAAAATAAACAAACGGAATCATGGCCAGACTGGAGGAATATTTTGCTATAATTAAGCAGCTGTTTATCTTATTAATTCAGAAAAATAGAGCCAAATTTATTTTTTTGTATGAATGCAATACGCTTCCGAATCAAACAGCTGCTTAATTATAGCAAAATATTCCTCCAGTCTGGCCATGATTCCGCTTGTTTATTTTTTCCCTAGTTACGACTACTTCCGGTTCAGACAGCTTAACTACATTGAAAATAGCAAAATTGGATTAAATGGTCGTTATTCGTTTTTTCCATTTTTCATTCTGGTTTTGAAAATGAAAAACAAAAAAAACTAATCATTTTTTGTTTTTTGGTTTCAAATTGAAAAACGAATGAACGAATGATACACGGACTGTGAACTGTTCCTTCAGGGTTTTCCAGGCTGGTAGATCCCATCAGAATATTCCACTGGAACGCTTTGGGAAGACTAGACTGCAGTGCAGATTCTTCCACCAGCGCAGAATGTGTGCGTCATCGCCACAGGACAAGACACTGAGCATGTGCAGAATGGAAGGAATAAAGTCCAAACGGAATAAAGGCTTTACATGTCCAGGAAGAATTTAGAGCGCAGTTAAAAGAGGATTAAACCACTGACTTTAATCAGGTTTAAATTTAATCTGAACTATTCTTTTTCAACAGGAACAAGGTGTTTACATGGACATCTGAAATAGGATCGAACCTTTATTCAGATTAAACCAGGAGTAAACCAGTTGTCATGGAAACACACGGAATAAAGCACACTTAGAAAAGGAACTAACTACTGGAATAAGATTACTAAGTACAAGTATTGGTAATCGGTCTCGGTAAGTACTCAAATGGAAGTACTCGGTCTGGAAAAGAGTACTATTGGTGCATTCCTAGTATTTTACTCTCAAACCGTCAGACAGAAGACTCTTACTTTGAAAGCCTCCAGAGGAAGCCGTGCTCGTGCTCGCTGCGTACGTCTTTACGTGGGCTGTGCGTGCGTGTGTCCGTGTGAAGTTGTGGCTGAAGTTAGTTTCCTGTCCCTCTCTCTCTCTCTCTCTCTCTCTCCCTCTCTCTCTCTCAGGTTTGGCTCATGGGCTCAGGTCTGTAGGTCAGACGGGGTCATGAGCGGACACGCGGTCCCGGTGGACTTCAGCGGACACATGTTGGACCTGGACGAGGACGAAGACCTGGAGGTGTTCAGCAAGGTAAGGGCCGAACAAAGGGAGGGGGGGTGCTACGTGGATCCAGCCCTGCCTCCGGATTCGAACTACACACCAACAACAACATGTCTGCTTCCGTTTACAACACACACATCAGAGGGGGGACCAGCTGACCGGCACGGCACGGCACGGCCCTGGTCAGCTGATGGGCTGACCTTAGGACCCGACCTGTGTGTGGAGTAAAGGGATTACCATGAAGGAAAAGTAACGACATGAGCAGAACTGGAATTAAACAAACATTTTCGTTCACTGAACTGAATAAAAACTATACTGAACAGTGAGTGAACAGTCCAGTTAAAGGCTGTGCAGTTTTCCATTCAGGGTCAGTCTGTTACCAGGACTGAAGCACAGTTCCACAGACAGACTTCAGTCTTTTACCTCCTTTAAGGAAAACAATGAACTCTTTTTCCATCTGTCTGACAAATAAGAGAAGGAAATGTGCTTTTCATAGTTTTGTACTCATGAACCTGCTGTATTATTTAGAGTATATTCCACCCAGTGTGTTCATCTGTCATTCAAAACAAAAAACAAACAAACTAGAAAAGCACTCAGAGCACAGACCTCCACCAGGACAGATCTGCCCCCACCCCCCCACCCGATCACAACCAAAATTTTATCATTTCTTCCTTGTGCCAGTATCAACATTTCCTGAAAATTTCCTGAAAATCCGTCTGTAACCTTTTGAGTTATCTTGCTAACAAACAAACAAACAAACAAACAAACCCTGGCAAAACCAGAACCTCCTTGGGGTATGTAACCAGACAGAAACATATAAATTTTAAATGTGTGGTAAATGGGATTTTCAGTGTTCAGTGTAAATGTCCACAGAGTCCACATTCCACAGTGGATGTGGACAATTTAGTTCCAGATACAAGAGATTGTTCTAAGCTACAGGTGGATCACATTGGAGGCTAATCAGAGTCGTTTGGAATTTTTGATGAATTTTGGAAAATGTCTCAGTGATGACAGATGGAAAATTGTAGATGTTGTGACCTTGCTGTGACCCTGAACTTTGTCCTACTGGGACCAAAATGGACTGGGTTGGTCCCAGGGCCTAGGCCTATCTGTGGGGAAGATTTGGGAAAGATGGGTGGAAGAGTTTTACACTAAAGTTGCTAACAAACAAACAAACAAACAAACAAACACAAAACAAACTAGAGCCCGACCAATATGGGATTTTTGGGGCCGATGCCGATACCGATATTGGGGGCTAAAAAAATCCAATATCCAATATTGGCCAATAACCGATATATTGGCCGACATATGAAATAAGAACCCTGATCTACACAGGATATAATAACCTTATATTAGATAATTGTGGACAGGCGGATAAACAGTTGCATAAATCTGTGTTTATTTCACACAGATAATGGACACAACCTTCAAATGCAAACTATGCAATCACAAAAATAATTAGAGTAAAAAATATGACTGAGCACAGAATGTTTTCACTCACATGTGGATGTGTCTGCCTCACGGCACTACAACTTCTTATGTGGACTAAGGACTAAACTGAGCATGTGCAGAGTGAATTAGGTGAGTACTAAGTTGTTCCTAATTGGAGCAACTGCAAGAGTTACAACTGACCTGTGTTCCAACTGTCCCCAGTCTCCCCTACACTAATAACACCCAGGCCTGTCTGCAGAATGAAACTGTGAGGGAGACAGGAAGTGCACGGACATGGGTGTGTGTGGGGGGGGTGAATACGTCATTAGACAGGTGGGGGGGGGGGGGTTAGTGGTCCATCCTTGTCAGAGCACACAGTAGCGGTCCATGATTTTCGCCAGGGTGGGGGTCGGGGGGGGGATAAGCAATCCGTCCTTCTCAGAGCGCGCGAGCGGGGGGGGGGGGGGGGGGGGGTGTAGCTCCATGATTGTGGTGCGGGGGGTGATAGTGTCATTGTCTGAGCAGGAGTGAAAGTGAAACTAACTCACTTTAAAGTTCCTCTTATTCTCCAGGCAGCACACACACACACACACACACACACACAGAAGCAGCGAGCGACAGAATCTCCATGCAGCAAAAAATAGTTAATATATCGGCTACATATTGGCAGATGTTGATTAATTGGTGATCTGCTATAATCAGCCCAATTAATCGGCCGGCCGATTAATCGGTCGGGCTCTAAAACAAACAAACAAACTCAAAGCAAAGTGATCACAGTACCTCTGTCAGAAGTAACAAATGAATAGATGCATTATAGAATAAATCCCAGATTAAAATAGAAGCACAAACTCAACCTGTTTCTGTTTACACTTTGTTCAGCATCCATTACTTCTAGGGCTGTGTACCGGTAAGAATCTGGTGATACGATACAAATCACAAAACTAGGAACACAATACGATATATCACTATACTGTTAAAAAGGCAATTTTTTTGTTTCTTTTTTTTTTTTTTTTTTTAAATGATTATTTCCTAGAAGCATTGAATTCCAGCAGAAATCTGCACAAATACTAAACATTTTTATTTGATCCCAACAGGATCTAATGTTCTATCACAAAAAGTTCCTGTGTTCAAACTGAAATTCCGTTTCACAGACATTCCAGTTTCAGATCCTGTTCAAATGTTCAGATTCTATTAGTTCACAACTAACATCAGAACAGGATTTGAGTTCAATCCCAACAAAGGAACGAACATTATTGAATAAAAGAGTGTGAAATAATAACAGAAAAAATAGAAACAAAAAAGAAAAACAAAAAAAACGTAAATGAACCTCCACCATATCTGCATTTGAATAAATATCCATCCAGTACTTTTAAATATCAATACAGTATTGTGAAATGAAATATCACGATATATTGCAAAACTAATTTTTTCTTACACCCCTAATTATTATTATTATTATTAGTAGTAGTAGTATTATTAGTATTATTAGTATTATTATTGTGCTCATACATGTTGTAACATATGTGCAGCAGGAACACACCATATGGAGCTCAGGATTTTACCACCGTTTATGGGACCCACTGGCAGGTCCCCCAGGCCGTTACCATAGCAACCAGGCTGAGGCTTCATCTCGCAGACAGATGTTAGTTGTGGATGTGTTACTGTTTAATAGGACTGGGTTCTCTGCTTCGTACTGGACATATCGATAACGAGGCTGCGTGGGATCGGTCGATGTGCCGGTGTTGTTGTTGGGGTTTGAGGGGGCGGGGCTTGACCTGAGCGCCTTCTGCTTTTTACACGTTTAGTCCTGCACTGACCTCCACCTGCTGCGCTTCCTGAACATTCCACTGTTCCCCATCCATCCATCCATCTCGTCTGTGTTAGTTGTCAGACCTGTCTTGGGTGTGTTCTCATTGGTCCAGAACACGTCCCTGGCTGATGGCGGTCCCATGCCCAACTCCCCCAGCTCCCTGGTCAACCAGTACCGCCTGGAGGAGGAGGAGGAGCAGCCGGGCGCCGACGCCAAAGACTTCTTCATCACCGTAGACAACCCCGAGAGTCATGTGACAGCCATCGAGACCTTCATCATGTACAGAGTGGTCACAAAGGTGAGTGGGTGGACACGCCCACACTGGACACGCCCACGGCAGCGCTGTAACAGACTGCAAGGCAGGGGTGTCAAACTCAGATCCTCGAGGGCCGCTATCCTGCGTGTTTTAGATGTTTCCCTCTTCCATTACAACTGGAACATTTACATTGTTATCAGGTTTCTGCAGAGCTGGATGAGGAGCCGATCATTAACTGAACCAGGTGTGGCTGGAAGAGCGAAATATCTGAAACATGCAGGATAGCGGCCCTCGAGGACCGGAGTTTAACACCTGTGTTTTAACGTGTAGACAGAGGGCTGTATGTCTGCGTTTACGTCACTGTTTCTGACTTTGAGTACAGTGTTTGTAATAAAAATCAATTTCAGTAACATTCTTCGATTTTTATCTCACCAACCAATGGGCCATGAGGCGCCGAGTCCACCATCATTGTCTTTATTAGCACTTTCTTCACAGTTTTGAGAAATTTTGATGGTTGATTTTTGTTTTTTTTAATGAATTTTTAAAAATATTATAAATGTTCCTTTCCTTCTAATGGTCCATAGTTTGATGGTTCATAACAGGGCTGTCAGACTCATTTTAGTTCAGTTCCATATTTAGTCCAATTTGTTTTCAAGTGGGCCACAACCAGTGAAATAATGACTTAATAACCTATATATAATGACAAATTCAGGTTTTTCTTTTTGTTTTAGTATAAAAAACCCCAATTAAATTACAAAAATATTTACATTTTACAAAAAAGATGTGAATAACCTGAAAAAACAGAAATTTCATTAGAAAAATTAGTGCAATTTTAACAATATTCTGCCTGGACTTATTATTTCTACATGTACATTTACACACAGTGTTCCATAAACATTTGGTAACAGGCAGAATATTGTTAAATTTTGGAGTTTGGAACTAAAATTTGAACAATTTCTACAATATTCCATCTGTTATTATGAACACAACTCCAGATCCCAGTGGATCCATAAATGCACCAAACATTTAATAACAGGCAGAATATTGTTACAATAACACATTTCAGGTTGTTCATTTTTGTTTTTATTTATGTTTTTATTTGCGTATTGCGTTTTATATAGTTAAACAAGAAACAAGAATAAAAATAAAAGAAACAAGTGGTGTTAAGCACAATTTTAAATTTAACCCATTTTTAAGTAAATGGAGAAAAAAAGATTTTAAAAATTCATAAAAAATGTAAATTTTGACCTACTTTTCCCAAAATGTAATCAAATCTATTCAGGGTCAGTGGTAATCTATAAACCCAATTAGGTCTGAATTCAACCAATAATTTTGCTGTTAAAGTGTAAACAAACAAACAAACAAACAAACAAACAAGTGGTTCCAGGCACAAGCCCCGCCCCTCACACATACTGTATCTTATTTTGGCATCAGTCCAGCTGATGTCATCATGTCTATGCATGTGCTGATGTCATATCAATTACCTCTGTATATGAGCCAAGTTTGAAGTAAATTGAAACAAAATTGAAGTTTTTATAGACATTTGAAATTTCTCCCATTATAAGTAAATGGGAAAAAAAAGATTTTAAAACTTCATAAAAAAATTTAAATTTTGACCTACTTTTCCCAGAATGTAATCACATCTATGCTGGGTCAGAGGTATTCTATAAACCCAATTAGGTCTGAATTCAACCAATAGTTTTTCTGCTAAAGTGTAAACAAACAAACAAACTGAACCAAAAATAACACCCCTTCACTCCCCTTTAGGGGGCGGGGTAATAAATAAATAAAATACAAGCCAATGGGTGTGGGGGGGGTCCAGGTGTGTGCATCCTTTAGTCTCCTTCTAGCAGCAGTGTTTTTTTCTAACTTCACTACATATATATGTATATATATATATATACATATATACAGGGTGGGGAAGCAAAATGTACAATATTTTGAGGCAGGGATTGAAAGACAGTGTATGACCAATTAGTTTATTGAAAGTCATGAGAATTTATTTGCCACAAGAAAATGTCCATAATAGAAAAAGTTTTTATTCTATGTGTCCTCCTTCTTTCTCAGTAACTGCCTTCACACGCTTCCTGAAACTTGCACAAGTGTTCCTCAAATATTCGGGTGACAACTTCTCCCATTCTTCTTTAACTCTTTAAGTGCCAGACAGTTAAGGGGCTAATAAGCCTTAAAAGTGCCACAGAATTTGGCCGTTTTTCAGTATTTCGCGTCGTTTTTATAATATTTGAAGAATCCTGCAGGAAACCGCTCGGTAACATCCGACCGATTGCTGATTAGATCCAAAACGCACCGGACGCAGCCGATTCATTATTGATCGTAATTTGCATAATTTATAATAATAATAATAATAATAATAATAATAATAATCTTTATTTATATAGCACTTTTCATACATTAAAAACTGTAGCACAAAGTGCTTTACATATCAGTTTAAAAATCAGCAATTTTGCTTCCCCACCCTGTGTATATATATATATATATATATATATATATATATATATATATATTTAGGTGTGAATGTGAGAGTGAGTGTTTGTCTATATGTTCAGCCCTGCGATGAACTGGCGACTTGTCCAGGGTGTACCCTGCCTTCGCCCCTATGTAGCTGGGATAGGCTCCAAGTGACCCCCGTGACCCTAGTGAGGATAAAGCGGGTTCAGAAAATGAATGTATTGTATATTATTAACATTGCATTTATTTTCCGGTTGTTCATATTTGTTCATGTTATGTTCAAGTACAGTTTGTAGATGTGAACATTTTCATTACAGAATTTGACTTTTTTCACTCAAAAACATAGAGAAAACTTTGGCGTTGACATTCTTTATCAGTTCTTATTCTATTATTTATATTATGTTTTTTTTAGTAGGTTAAAGTGAAAAAATAATAGACAGATGAGATAGATGAAGTTGTGCTGAAAAAACAGATCCCAAACATGGGTATAGTAAACATTTGTTTATATAGTATATAAAGGCAAAATCAAAAGGACTGAAAAACAGACAAAATAGGCTCAGACCACTAAGGGTTAATATTTGAATGTTTCTGACACAGAAGGGACACTGTGCCAATTATTTTATTTTATTTTTTTTTTTTTTAAGTACAACTTGGTTAAATTATTTCAGTGTGTGTATTAGTACTTTTTGAACATTTTGAGCACAGTTTCAACAATACTGCGATAATAATGATAACTGTGATAATTTTGGTCACAGTAACCCTGACATGACATTTTCATATGGTTCCATCCTGATCTCTAACTTCACTGTCTGTATAAACATGTCACACGTGTCTCTGTGTTTGTTCAGACGACACGGAGTGAGTTCGACTCCAGCGAGTACGAGGTGCGGCGCCGCTACCAGGACTTCCTGTGGCTCCGAGGTCGACTGGAGGAAAGCCACCCCACGCTCATCGTCCACGTACGTGTCTGCAGAGTGCATCATCTGCAGCACACACACACGCACACACACACACACACACACACACACACACACACACACACACACACACTGTCATCTGCTGAGCACTCACTGTTCGTGTTTCCCATAATCCTCTGGGTGCAGTTTTCCACACAGATCTGTGGTCCCAGTACTTTTGGATGGTTCTACTGGTACTTAAGGTTCCAGTCGTTTTCCAGCTGCTGTGTTTGATCCATTCAGTCCTGGTTTACACGTCAGCGTACAGCGAACTATGTCCTAATGAAAGAATGTGTGGTTTTGAAAGCACTGGAGTCAGAAAACATCTGAACCTCCTGCACTGAGACTGATGAATGGAAATATAGAAGAGAAGAGAAGAGAAGAGAACAGAACAGAACAGAATAGAATAGAACAGAGATAGAATAGGATAGAATGGAATGGGATGGAATAGAATAGAATAGAATAGAATAGAATAGAATAGAATAGAATAGAATAGAATAGAATAGAATAGAACAGAGATAGAATAGGATAGAATGGAATGGGATGGAATAGAATAGAATAGAATAGAATAGAATAGAATAGAACAGAATAGCGTAGAGCGGAGTGGAGTGGAATAGAATAGAACGGAACATAATAGAATAGGATAGAATAGAATAGAATGGGCTTTCTTGTCATTACACCATCGCCTCTGCCAGTGACTGTGCACTTCCTTCTAAATAACACAATAAGACACAGATGTACAAAACAAAAATATAAAATAGTGTACAATCCAAATGAGCTCCCACAGATGTAATCAGATGTAATCAGATGTAATCACATGTAATCAGATGTAATCACATGTAGTCACCGTGGTGTCTGGGGCTTAATCCTGGACCTGTGCTGTGTCCTCAGCCGCTGCCGGAGAAGTTTGTGATGAAAGGCATGGTGGAGCGCTTCAACGACGGCTTCATCGAGACCAGGAGGAAAGCCTTGCACCGCTTCCTCAACAAGATCTCAGAGCACCCGGTCCTGTCCTACAGCCAGCACTTCAAAGTCTTCCTGACCGCACAGGTGGGAACCAGGTGGACTAAGGGACCCTTAAAGACCCTTAAAGACCCAAACGTCCACCTTTAACCCTTAAAGACCCAAACGTCCACCTTTGACCCTTAAAGACCCAAACGTCCACCTTTGACCCTTAAAGACCCAAACGTCCACCTTTGACCCTTAAAGACCCAGACGTCCACCTTTAACCCTTAAAGACCCAAATGTCCACCTTTGACCCTTAAAGACCCAGACGTCCACCTTTAACCCTTAAAGACCCAAATGTCCACCTTTGACCCTTAAAGACCCAAATGTCCACCTTTAACCCCTAAAGACCCAAACGTCCACCTTTGACCCTTAAAGACCCAGACGTCCACCTTTAACCCTTAAAGACCCAAACGTCCACCTTTAACCCTTAAAGACCCAAACGTCCACCTTTGACCCTTAAAGACCCAAATGTCCACCTTTAACCCTTAAAGGCCCAGACGTCCACCTTTAACCCTTAAAGACCCAAACGTCCACCTTTAACTCTTACAGACCCAAACGTCCACCTTTAACCCTTAAAGACCCAGACGTCCACCTTTAACTCTTACAGACCCAAACGTCCACCTTTAACCCTTAAAGACCCAGACGTCCACCTTTAACCCTTAAAGACCCAAACGTCCACCTTTAACTCTTACAGACCCAAACGTCCACCTTTAACCCTTACAGACCCAAACGTCCACCTTTAACCCTTACAGACCCAAACGTCCACCTTTAACCCTTACAGACCCAAACGTCCACCTTTAACCCTTAAAGACCCAAACGTCCACCTTTGACCCTTAAAGACCCAAATGTCCACCTTTAACCCTTAAAGGCCCAGACGTCCACCTTTAACCCTTAAAGACCCAAACGTCCACCTTTAACTCTTACAGACCCAAACGTCCACCTTTAACCCTTAAAGACCCAGACGTCCACCTTTAACTCTTACAGACCCAAATGTCTGTTATTTATAGACATAATGTAATTTATTTTTTTTCCATCAAACCCAGTAGTAAATCTGCAGTCATTCTTTTGTGTGGGTTCTTCTGCTGTTATTATTTGACTGTAGATCACACTGGTCTGTATGTGGAACCGACACTAAAATGAGTTCCACAGCCTGGACTGTGGAACTCATCCCAGGGGTCGGATTGGAACCTTTAGTGGGCCACATGTTTGACACCCCTGGGTTAATGTAACAGGAGTCGCATTTAAGTTTAATGCTCAGTAATTCTACAGGAACAGAATTAGTCAGTGCCATCCAAACTGAAATGAGACTGTGTTCCATTCCAGTGTTGCTTTAGTTGATTCTATCTGAGCCTCATTCAGTCCAGTCACATTCCATGGTGTGTCAGCTGCAGGTGGAGGAGACTATCTGGTCTGGAATGTGTACCAGAGATAAACTGAAGGTTACTGAAGGCTCAGCATTCTTTACCAGTCCACAGCCGAGGTTTTAAACTCTGTGTAAAGCATCGAATAATAGAGGATTACACTGTCGAAACCAGCGAGCGCATTCAGATACAGTGCATTAGATATAAAGGAAATATGTATCACAATATCATCATATATGCACCAAGGTTATTATCGTCAACAAAAACTAATGAAATGACCAAAACTAGAATTGTAAAAACATTTTCGTTAACTGAAATAAATAAAAAGTATAATTAAAAGAAAAAAACGATAACTAACTGAAACTGTATTGTGTGTTTACAAAACTAACTAAAACGGAAAATTCCCTTCGTTTTTGTCTTTGTCAATGTTGGATTGATACGACATCGATTTATTTCGCTCTAGCAGTTTTCTGTGCTGTCACCATACGACACTTTTTGGTCCGTCACTTGTGGTTTCCAGTCGTCTTCTGGTCCCCACTCTACCTGGAAACATGGAGACTAAAGTTGGGAGAAAGCAGCAGAGTCCTGTCTGGGATTTATCTGAATACGACAACAGAGAAGAAGAGAAAAGAGACGACTAAACTACAACTAAACTAAAACTAAGCATGTAGAAAAAAATGAAAACTAATAAAAAACTATCAAACCTGCTCTAAAAAACGAATTGAAATTAGTTGAATTAGAGAAAAAAAGTCAAAACTAAATAAAACTAAACTAGAATGAAAAATCCAAAACTATTAGAACCTTGACATGCACTATAAATGCACTATTTTATACAGACTTGGTTCATAGATATATGTATACTGTTAATACGGTTCATATTGTTCATATACAAACTGTTGATACTGTAAATTTGAGTCTGCTCATATTTTGTCCATTTTTATTTTTCATTCTACAACGGTGTATTAGGGCCACATAAGAAAATAAAAACACTTGTCCCTACGAGAATAAAGTCATAAAATATTGAGATAAAACTCTGAGAATAATGATATATATTGTAATAATAATATGAGAATAAAGTCAAATACAAAAAGAGTCATAATATTGCAAGAATGAAGTCATAGTTTAAAAAAGAAATACTAATTTAGTGAAAATAATGGACTTTTCGTTATTTTCGTTATTTTTCCAGAATAAAGCATAATTCTATTCTATTCTATTCTATTCTATTCTATTCTATTCTATTCTATTCTATTCTATTTTCTATTGTATTCTATTGTATTCTATTGTATTCTATTGAAATGTATTTTATTTTATTCCATTCCATTGTATTTTATTTTGTTCTATTCTCTTCCATTGTCAGTAACAGTGGCTTTGTGGTCTTTGCGTGGTGCGTTTGTGGTCTTTGTGTGGTGTGTTTGTGGTCTTTGTGTGGTGCGTTTGCTGTCTTTGTGTGGTGCGTTTGTGGTCTTTGTGTGGTGGGTTCGTGGTCTTTGTGTGGTGTGTTTGTGGTCTTTGTGTGGTGCGTTTGTGGTCTTTGTGTGGTGGGTTCGTGGTCTTTGTGTGGTGCGTTTGTGGTCTTTGTGTGGTGTGTTTGTGGTCTTTGTGTGGTGTGTTTGTGGTCTTTGTGTGGTGCGTTTGTGGTCTTTGTGTGGTGCGTTTGTGGTCTTTGTGTGGTGTGTTTGTGGTCTTTGTGTGGTGCGTTTGTGGTCTTTGTGTGGTGTGTTTGTGGTCTTTGTGTGGTGCGTTTGTGGTCTTTGTGTGGTGTGTTTGTGGTCTTTGTGTGGTGTGTTTGTGGTCTTTGTGTGGTGCGTTTGTGGTCTTTGTGTGGTGGGTTCGTGGTCTTTGTGTGGTGGGTTCGTGGTCTTTGTGTGGTGTGTTTGTGGTCTTTGTGTGGTGCGTTTGTGGTCTTTGTGTGGTGCGTTTGTGGTCTTTGTGTGGTGCGTTTGTGGTCTTTGTGTGGTGGGTTCGTGGTCTTTGTGTGGTGTGTTTGTGGTCTTTGTGTGGTGTGTTTGTGGTCTTTGTGTGGTGCGTTTGCGGTCTTTGTGTGGTGCGTTTGTGGTCTTTGTGTGGTGGGTTCGTGGTCTTTGTGTGGTGTGTTTGTGGTCTTTGTGTGGTGCGTTTGCGGTCTTTGTGTGGTGCGTTTGTGGTCTTTGTGTGGTGGGTTCGTGGTCTTTGTGTGGTGTGTTTGTGGTCTTTGTGTGGTGTGTTTGTGGTCTTTGTGTGGTGCGTTTGCGGTCTTTGTGCGGTGCGTTTGTGGTCTCCTCCAGGAGCTGACGTCCCACAGGAAACAGGGTCCGGGCTTCCTGAGCAGGATGGGGGAGACGGTCAGGGCCGTGGCTAACTCTGTCCGAGGCCTGAGGAGCCGTCCAGAGGAGTTCAGCGTCATGCAGGAGTACGTGGACCACTTCAGCACCAAGATCTGCTCTGTGGACAAAGTCACCCAGAGGATCATCAAGGAGCAGAGAGGTAGGACGGCCTCTAAGCCACGCCCCCACTGGGCGTAAACCCTCTGCAGACTGACAGGACAACAGGACGCCCAGGTGCATTCATGTCTTATTTGAAATAAAAGCGGCAGAAAATGTTTTTTTTTTTTTTTTTTTGCCCATTTTTTGGACCTTTGTTTTCAGGAAGAACGTAACTTTCAATATCTGGTCAATTATTATTAATTATTCTATTCTAAGTAATAAATGCTTCAAACGGTGTGCTCTAGTAAAAACGAAAAAGGCGGACTTTCCATTTTTTACATATTTATTAGGAAAAACTACAGAAGAGGATTAGGGCCTCCATAAAAAAAAATAAGGTCCAGCATATTTTTTCATTGTTATTCTGAGAAAAAGTCAGAATTCTCACTTTAATCTCGGAATTCTGACTTTTTATTTTCTTATTTTCTCATTCTTTTAATTTTTTTTTTTTAATTACTGTTCTGAGATTAAAGTCAGAATTCTGATGGAAAAAAAAAAGTCAGAATTTTGACTTTTTTCTCAGAGTTCTGACTTTTTATTTTCTCAGAATTCTGACTTTCTATTTTCTTATTTTCTGATTCTTTTAATTTTTTTGAATTACTGTTCTAAGATTAAAGTCAGAAGTCTGAGGGAAAAAAAGTCAGAATTCAGACTTTTTTTTTCTCACAATTCTGACTTTTTATTTTCTTATTCTTTTCTTTTTTTTTTTTTATTATTGTTCTCAGTCAAAATTCCGAGAAAAAAAGTCTGAATTCCAACTTTTTTTCTCAGAATAATGATAAAAAAAACATATTGGACCTTAATTTTAAAAGTTTTTTCCAGTGGCCCTTATCCTCTTCCATAAAAAACAACTGTAAATGTCCGTAATGAAACTTTTTGAGATGTCAAAAATAAACTTTCCTCTATTTTCCATCAGCTCAAAGATGCTTTTTGGTCTTGACTGCGTAAACAGTTCAGGAATTACAGTAATTTGATTGTTGTAAAGTGCAAAAGGTAGCACTCGTTAAAGGATTAAAAAAAAAAGGAAGACATGGTTTGGACGCTGAGGTGATGAGTGAAAGAACAAACCAGTGTTCGTAAAAGTGAACACACGTGCTTCTCCTGGTCTTAAAGGTGAAAACACACAAATGTTCCGCATGAGTTTAACAGCGAAAGCATGGAAAGGTCAAACCCTGATTAAAATGGTAAAAAAAACTGGAACATTTACATCCACCTTAAAAAAAACAAAACATGCAAATGTGTCACATGACCTGAAAGTTGACTCAGATGCCACACTTAAAGCCCCACACCTGGTCTTACAGGTACAAACATGCACAATTATGCACCATTGTAAAGGTGAAACACAAACACTGAACCTGGGTTTGAGTTTGAAATCAACATTTAAAGGTGCAAATGTTTCAACTGGTTTTAAAGGTGAAAACATGCATGTGTCACACACCATCTTAAAGCAGAGTTCCTGCAGTAGATGGAAGTTATTACTGTACTTTCCGGGCTATAAGTCCCACCTGACTATAAGCCACAGGTGTCCATGTCGTCACATGACATATTTCCACAGACAGATGGTAAACAGACAGATGATTTAAATATCTATTTCCTTCACTGCTTTTTTCCAAACAGTGTCTGGAACACGGCAGTCAAACGTCAGGAACAGGCTGGTTCACAAACCCAGAACAGTCATTAAACCACTGCAGTCGTCTTCTTCAGTGTTCTTCAGTTGAACATCCTCAAAGGCTCTGTCACATTCCTTCTACATCTCTCCTCCATTGTTGCTCAATGGCACTTCGGTGCTGCAGCTCTATTTCCTTCTTAGACAGACGCATCGATTGCTTTTAACGTAAAAGCTGCAAAATCTGCATTTCTTTGTGTGTTTTCCACGATGAGGGTTTGTGCAAATGATTGTTCAAAGTTCAGATTTAAACTCCTCCTCTTCATCACCTCTTCCTCCTGTCTGTCTCACTTTTGTGCTTCCTGTTAGAGCGCCCCCTGGAGGACGTTAGCCCGTATAAAGCTATACTCGAGCTGCATCGCTGTATAAGCCACAGGGTTCAAAACAAGAAAAAAGTAGCGGCTTATAGTCCAGAAAGTACAGTATTTACAGTCAGAGCAGGAAAAATATTAGAGACATTTAGAGGAAGAACACTGAAAATCAGAGTCATGGAGAAAAAACAAAACAATATTCAGAGAAATTGCTCTTGTTGCTTATTATTTTTGTCAATTTCTTATTCATTTTGTTCATTTTGTACGGATTTCTTTGGTTGTTTTTCTTCATTTTCTTATTTTATTTATTTCAGTGATTTTTTTTTTGCTTTTTGTTCATGTTACTTTTTATTTTGTACATCTTTTTAATTTTATTTAGTATTTATATAATCAAAAAACCAAGGGTTGTTTTTTTTTCTTCAATTTCATTCGGTTTGCGTCTTATTTTGTTGTCGTTGTTTATTATCTTTGTCTTTTTTTTTTAATTGAATTTGTTAACTTTATTGAAATCAGTCATGGAGAAAAAAAATGTTGATATAAATTCAGTCCAAACCATCTGTGAGTCATTTTAGAAACAAAGATAATAATTGAACGCAAACAAACCCAATGCACTGATATCTATCCCATAATATAAAACTACATTCTGACATTAGTCCTTATTGTTTTGGAGTTGAAACAATTATATCATTGATTATTTATTTATTTATTTGTTTTTATTTTTGTTTGATTATTTTGGTCTTTTTTACTGTTTTTTTTTTCATCATTATTTTTTCCAGTTTTGTCCGTTTTGTTGATTATTATGTTGGGTTTTTTTACCCTTTTTAAAAAAAAAAAAAAAGATTATTATTTTCTTCATTTTGTTGATTCTTTTTGTTCATTGTGTTTATTGTT
The DNA here is from genome assembly GCF_902148855.1 of Sphaeramia orbicularis. Lineage (NCBI taxonomy): Eukaryota > Metazoa > Chordata > Actinopteri > Kurtiformes > Apogonidae > Sphaeramia > Sphaeramia orbicularis. Next base: position 44,989,514 of record NC_043976.1, on the reverse strand, counting down.
TTGGTCTTTTTTACTCATTTTTTAATTATTTTCTTCATTTTTTTGGAATATTTTTGTTAACTTTCTTGATTTTTTTTACTCAATTTTTAAAAATTATTTTTATTTTGTTGATTGTTGTGGTTTTTTTTGTTTTAACAAATTTTTTAATTATTATGTTCATTTTGTTGATTTTTTTTGGGGGGGTCTTTTTTTTACCCATTTTTAAATCATTTTCTTCATTTTGTTGATTCCTTTTGTCCATTTTGTTTATTGTTTTGGTCTTTTTTTTATATTCATTTTTAAATTATTTTCTTCATTTTCCTTATTTTCGTTCATTTTCGTTCATTTTGTTTATTGTTTTGGTCTTATTATTCGGACATTAGTCCTTATTGTTTTGGATCCCAGACCTCTTAGAACACAAACACCTGGATTCAGCGGGTCCACAGACTTCAGTCCATTTGTGTCTGACTTTAATTACGATCTGAGGATAATGATGGGATCTGTGTTAGAGGCTTAAATATTGTGTCCTCGTCTGCGTTCCGTTCCTGTGTTTAGTCTGTCGTCTGTGTGCAGAGTACCTGGACGAACTGAGGCAGTACGGGCCTACCTACACCCAGTGGGCGGAGCTAGAGGAGGACCTGGCCGAGCCTCTGAAGGGCGTGGCCGACTGCGTGGAGCGCTGCAGTCAGGAAACAGAGGAGCAGATCCAGCAGCTGTCTGAGGTTCTGGTGCCGGCGCTGCACGAGTACGTCCTGTGTGCGGAGACACTGAAGGTGAGTGGGCGGAGTCTGCATCTGTACGGGCTGGTTCTGTGGGCGGAGTCTACCATCTGTACGGGCTGGTTCTGTGGGCAGAGTCTGACATCTGTGCGGGCTGGTTCTGTGGGCGGAGTCTGACATCTGTACGGGCTGGTTCTGTGGGCGGAGTCTACCATCTGTACGGGCTGGTTCTGTGGGCGGAGTCTACCATCTGTACGGGCTGGTTCTGTGGGCGGAGTCTACCATCTGTACAGGCTGGTTCTGCTGGTTCTGTGGGCGGAGTTTTCCATCTGTACAGGCTGGTTCTGCTGGTTCTGTGGGCGGAGTTTTCCATCTGTGCGGGCTCGTTCTGTGGGCGGAGTCTACCATCTGTATGGGCTCGTTCTGTGGGCGGAGTCTACCATCTGTACGGGCTGGTTCTGTGGGCGGAGTCCTCCATCTGTATGGGCTGGTTCTGCTGGTTCTGTGGGCGGAGTCTTCCATTTGTACGGGCTGGTTCTGTGGGCGGAGTCTACCATCTGTCTGGGCTGGTTCTGTGGGTGGAGTCTTCCATCTGTAAGGGCTGGTTCTGCTGGTTCTGTGGGTGGAGTCTTCCATCTGTACGGGCTGGTTCTGTGGGTGGAGTCTACCATCTGTATGGGCTGGTTCTGCTCGTTCTGTGGGTGGAGTCTTCTATCTGTATGGGCTGGTTCTGAGGGCGGAGTCTACCATCTGTACGGGCTGGTTCTGTGGGCGGAGTCTACCATCTGTACGGGCTGGTTCTGTGGGCGGAGTCTACCATCTGTACAGGCTGGTTCTGCTGGTTCTGTGGGCGGAGTTTTCCATCTGTACAGGCTGGTTCTGCTGGTTCTGTGGGCGGAGTTTTCCATCTGTGCGGGCTCGTTCTGTGGGCGGAGTCTACTATCTGTATGGGCTCGTTCTGTGGGCGGAGTCTACCATCTGTCTGGGCTGGTTCTGTGGGTGGAGTCTTCCATCTGTAAGGGCTGGTTCTGCTGGTTCTGTGGGTGGAGTCTTCCATCTGTACGGGCTGGTTCTGTGGGTGGAGTCTACCATCTGTATGGGCTGGTTCTGCTCGTTCTGTGGGTGGAGTCTTCTATCTGTATGGGCTGGTTCTGAGGGCGGAGTCTTCCATCTGTATGGGCTGGTTCTGCTGGTTCTGTGGGCAGAGTCTTCCATCTGTATGGGCTGGTTCTGTGGGCGGAGTCTTCCAGCTGTATGGGCTGGTTCTGTGGGTGGAGTCTTCCATCTGTATGGGCTGGTTCTGTGGGTGGAGTCTTCCATCTGTATGGGCTGGTTCTGCTGGTTCTGTGGGCGGAGTCTTCCATCTGTATGGGCTGGTTCTGTGGGCGGAGTCTTCCAGCTGTATGGGCTGGTTCTGTGGGCGGAGTCTTCCATCTGTATGGGCTGGTTCTGTGGGCGGAGTCTTCCAGCTGTATGGGCTGGTTCTGCTGGTTCTGTGGGCGGAGTCTTCCATCTGTATGGGCTGTTCTGTGGGCGGAGTCTTCCATCTGTATGGGCTGGTTCTGTGGGCGGAATCTCCCATCTGTATGGGCTGGTTCTGCTGGTTCTGCTGGTTCTGTGGGCGGAGTCTTCCATCTGAACGGGCTGGTTCTGAGGGCGGAGTCTTCCATCTGTATGGGCTGTTCTGTGGGCGGAGTCTTGCATCTGTATGGGCTGGTTCTGCTGGTTCTGTGGGCGGAGTCTTCCATCTGAACAGGCTGGTTCTGTGGGCGGAGTCTTCCATCTGAACGGGCTGGTTCTGTGGGCGGAGTCTTGCATTTGTATGGGCTGGTTCTGCTGGTTCTGTGGGCGGAGTCTTCCATCTGAACGGGCTGGTTCTGTGGGCGGAGTCTTGCATCTGTATGGGCTGGTTCTGCTGGTTCTGTGGGCAGAGTCTTCCATCTGTGTGGGCTGGTTCTGCTGGTTCTGTGGGCGGAGTCTTCCATCTGTGTGGGCTGGTTCTGCTGGTTCTGTGGGCGGAGTCTTCCATCTGTATGGGCTGGTTCTGTGGGCGGAGTCTTCCATCTGTATGGGCTGGTTCTGCTGGTTCTGTGGGCGGAGTCTTCCATCTGTATGGGCTGGTTCTGCTGGTTCTGTGGGCGGAGTCTTCCATCTGTACGGGCTGGTTCTGTGGGCGGAGTCTTCCATCTGTATGGGCTGGTTCTGCTGGTTCTGTGGGCGGAGTCTTCCATCTGTATGGGCTGGTTCTGCTACTGAGTGAAATTAGAGAGACAGCAGTAGGTAAGGTACTTAATGGAACCCCCCCCCCCCCTTAGGGTCTGTTAGTACCTCACCAGTTCACTCTGTGGGCATCATGACTCAATAATTGATTCTGTTTTTGTTACTAAATGTTAGTCAGTTATTATTCAGTGTTGTTGTAATGCAGTTATTTATAACAGACACACACCAACCTGAGCCCCCCCACCATTATAAAGGGGGGGGGGGGGCTTTATAAGACACCACCACAGCATGAGATCAGTTCCACACTGACTGACTGTTCTGTCTGTCTTTTCTTTTTCTTTCTTTCTTTCTTTCTTTCTTTCTTTCTTTCTTTCTTTCTGTTTTTCCATCTTTCTTTCTTTTCTGTCTTTCTTTTTTCTTTCTTTCTGTCTGTCTTTCTGTCTTTCTTTCTGTTTTTCTTCCTGTTTTTCTTTCTTTTCTGTCTTTCTTTTTCTTTCTGTCTGTCTCTTTCTTTCATTCTTCCTGTTTTTCTTTCTTTTCTGTCTGTTTTTCTGTCTGTTCTTTTTTTCTTTCTCTCTTTCTTTCTTTCTTTCTTTTCTTTCTCTCTTTCTTTCTTTCTTTCTTTTCTGTCTGTTTTCTGTCTGTTCTTTCTTTCTTTCTCTCTTTCTTTCTTTCTTTCTTTCTCTCTTTCTTTTCTTTCTTTCTTTCTTTCTTTTCTGTCTGTTCTTTCTTTCTTTCTCTCTTTCTTTCTTTCTTTCTTTCTTTCTCTCTTTCTTTCTTTCTTTCTTTCTTTTCTGTCTGTTTTCTGTCTGTCTTTTCTTTCTTTCTTTCTTTCTTTCTTTCTCTCTTTCTTTCTTTCTTTTCTGTCTGTTTTTCTGTCTGTTCTTTCTTTCTTTCTTTCTTTCTTTCTTTCTTTCTTTCTTTCTTTCTTTCCAAACTGGGTCATTGTAGTGCAGCTGTATGACAAACAGTAGAAGTAGAATATCAGACCAAACACACTGTACATAATACATCAGCAGAATAAAAGAGAACTGGTCGAAAACACACATACTGGACCAACTCTAAACTGTACTGTTCACAGTAAATGGTCATTTTTTCAGTAAATGCACACACACATATCACACACACATGTGACATATGTATCACTAAACCCTGTGTTCCTCCAACACCCTGTGACTTTCCTGCTGAACATGCACTGAAGTGTTTTTACCTCCACCAGGAGGCGTTGTGATCACTTTGCTTTGTGTGTTTGTTTGTTTGCATGTTTGTTTGTTAGCAATTTTAAAGGAAAACTCTTCCACCCATCTTTCCCAAATCTTCCCCACAGATAGGCCTAGGCCCTGGGACCAACCCATTACATTTTGGTCCCAGTAGGCCAAAGTTCAAGGTCACAACATCTACAGTTTTCCGTCTGTCATCATTGAGACATTTTCCAAAATTCATCAAAAATTCCAAACAACTTCAATTAGCCTCCAATTGGATCCACCTGTAGCTTAGAACAATCTCTTGTATCTGGACTCTGTGGACATTTACATTTAACATTGAAAATCCCATTTCCCACACATTTAAAATTAGAACTCAACTAATATTGATGTGAATTGAATCTAATTGGACAGACACATGACTGGGACCAAGCTTCAACTGTTTCTGCTGTATGGAACAACCTGGAAACTGTTGGATTTAAACAGAAACAGTCGATCCACACATGCACACCGTTCAGGTGTTTGGTGGAGGTTTGTGTTCTGAACACTTGTTTGATTGTGTTTCAGGCTGTGATGAGGCGCAGAGACAACATCCAGGCGGAGTTTGAGGCAAAAAACGAGGCCCTGGCATCCAGAAAAGCAGACCAAGACGCAGTAAGTACACTACTACACACACACACACACACACACACACACACACACACACACCCTCTCCACACCAGGGTTTGTGTGTGTCCTCTGTCATCTTGCAGAGATTAGGTGTAATAAAGTGAAGTGTGGAGCGGTGGGGGGGCCCTCCCTGTGGGCCGCCCTCAGCTCATATTGGGGAGGGAAACAGGGCTTCCTGGGAGGATTATCTAAATATCCAGGCTTGGCGGCTCAGTGGGAATAAGAGCTGTCAATATTATTTCACAGTGTAAGCCCGGCAGCTAATCGCAGCGTAATGAAAATTCCCACATCCTGTTCAGACGACGAGCACGCTTCAAAATGTCAGGAGACAAACAATGAAGAGCCAGAGTTAGGCCAGCAAAGGACATGACTATTTTTAGACACCTTAGATCTGTGAGTGTGTGTGTGTTTGTATGTGGATCTGGAGGTGTCTACCCCCCCACCACCACCACCACCACCCCCCCAGCTGATATCCAAATCCATCTGTGAGGTTTTAATTAGAGGCAGGACTCAGACCTGTATGTGTTCCTGTTCTAATTAGACTGGATTCAGTCCACCAACCTGCAAACACACACACACACACACACACACACACACAGATACACACACAGATACACACACACACCTACAGATAAGTGTCTGTGTGTGTGTGTGTGTGTGTCTGTCTGCCTTTCTTTCTTTCTTTCTTTCTTTCTTTCTTTCTTTCTTTCTTTCTTTCTTTCTTTGTCTGTCTTTCTGTCTTTCTTTCTGTTTTTCTTTCTTTCTATTTCTGTCACTTTCTTCTCTTTTTTCTTTCTTTCTTTTGTCTTTTTTCCTTTCTTTCTGTCTTTCTTTCGTTTTCTGCCTTTCTTTCTTTCTCTTTTCTTTCTGTCTTTCTTTCTTTCTATTTCTTTCTTTCTTTCTTTCTTTCTTTCTTTCTTTCTTTCTTTCTTTCTTTCTTTCAGGCCCATCCATCCATCCATCCATCTTGTTTTCTTTTTGTCATGTTTACATGTCTTTCTTTCTTTCTTTGTTTTTACAGACTTTAGCTCCGTCAGTGTGTGTGTATGTGCATTTGTAGGTGTCCCCCCCCCCAGCTGATATCCAAATCCATCTGTGTATTTTTAATTAGAGGCAGGACTCAGACCTGTATGTGTTCCTGTTCTAATTAGACTGGATTCAGTCGTCCAGTCCAACACACCTTCAGCAGATCTGCACTAATGAGAAGGGAAATGTCAAACGGAGGCCACTGTTAGTGTTTCCACCAGAGGCTTTAGTCACTGAACACACAAGGACACATGCTGAGCAGAGGGAGACGGACGGACGGACGGACAGATGGGTCAGCTTTCATCAGAAGGAGTGGCCTTTGATTTGATGGATGTAGGAGTTAAGAGGGAAACGTGTCGGGTTAGACGACGGTGATTAAAGTTCTGAAAGGAAACATGACCCGTGGACGCAGGAGCTGACAGTAAAGACAGGATCCACAGAGAAGACGGTGTTTGTCCGAGTTCAAAGAACAGCTGTTCACAAACCTGGGTGCTGATATACAATCAATCAATCAAATTTTATTTATATAGCACCAAATCATAACCAAAGTTATGTCATGACACTTTAAATATCGAGTCAGTCCAAACCAGACTCTAAAGCAGGGCTGTCAAACTCATGTTAGTTCAGTTCCACATTCAGCTAAATCTGATCTGCAGTGGGCCCAACCAGTCAAATAACAACAGAATAATATAGAAATAATGTCAACTCCAAACTTTCCTGTTTTAGAGCGAAAAAAGTAAATTTACATTATGAGAAGGTTTATATCTACAAACTATCCTTTCAAAAGATGTGAATAACATGAACAAACTGAAAAAATCAGTGTAATTTTAACACTATTCTGCCTCAGTTTATCATTTACACATGTACATTATAACTGACAGATCACAGTGGATCTACAAACACACAAAACATTTAATAACAGACAGAATATTGTTAAAATTGCACTTCAGATGTTTCAAAATGTTCATATTTGTTCAGGTTATTCACATTTTTTTTTGAAATTATACTTTGTTTTAGTGTAAATACATGAAAATATTTACATATACAAAGAGAAACATTTGGAGTTGCCATTATTTCTATGTTATTCTGATCGTATTTTACTGGTCCTGCCCACTGCAGATTGAACTGGTCTGAATGTGGAACCTGAACTGAAAGGATTGTAAATTTCTTAGTGTAATTTTTGCATTTCACAGATTCATCCCAAGGGCCGGACTGGACCCTTTGGTGGGCCGGATTTGGCCCCTGGGATTCATGTTTGACACCTGTGCATTAGACTGTGTTCCAATGGGAAATATAATAATATATAAATGATGTCAACTCCAAACTTTTCTCTATTTTTTAGAGCAAAAAAAGTAAAATTACATCATGAAAAGGTTTCCATCTACAAACTATCCTTTCAAAAGATGTGAATAACATGAACAAACTGAAAAAATAAGTGTAATTTTAACAATATTCTGCTTCAGTTTATCATTTACACATGTACATTATAACTGACAGATCACAGTGGATCTACAAACACACAAAACATGTAATAACAGGCAGAATATTGGTAAAATTGTACTTCAGATGTTTCAAAATGTTTCATATTTTTTCAGGTTATTCACTTTTTTTTTTTTTGCGAAATTATGCTTTTAGTGTAAATACATGAAAATATTTACATTTACGAACAGAAACATTTGTATTTGTCATTATTTCTATGTTATTATGATAGTATTTTACTGGTCTGACCCACTGGAGATTGAATTGTTCTGAATGTGGAACCTGAACTAAAAGGATTGTTCATTTTTTAGTGTAATTTTTGCATTTCACAAATTCATCCCAGGGGCCGGGCTGGACCCTTTGGCGGGCCAGATTTGGCCCCCGGGCCACACGTTTGACACCTGTGAGTTATGGATTTTGGATTTGTTTTATTTGCATTGACTCTGATGTAAACTGTTTATTGTAATAGCTGTAACGGTAACGTATCTGATGGAAGCAGATGTTTGAAGGAAGGGGCTGGTATTCGAAGTGTTCTTCATTCTGCTCCTTTCCAATCATTTAGGTTGGAATGAATAAATAAAATTAAATAAAATGAAATGAAAATGAAAAGTGGACCTGTGCAGGACTCTGCTCAGGAGTCGTCAGCTTTTCCTCCACATGAAGATTTTTTGTCGTAAATATTGAACAAGTTTAATATTTACGATCATCGGCCCCCAACCTGTTTCAGAGCCGATTATCTGGACAAATTCACTCTGACCACACCTCAGACCACAGGACAATCTGATAGGACAGACGATAATCTGGGGTTTGGTGTTCTTGGTCTGGACGGGGGAAAATCTGGACAAAAACAGCCGATTATCTTTAAGTGTGAACCCCGCATAAGTGACAGTGGTCCTTGTGTTAGCTGTTCCTCTCATGCTGCAGCAGGGGGCAGTGTTACTCCAGTTTTGCTTCAGTTGGACCCGTTGTCACTCATACGCCATGTAGTCCAGGGTTCTCAAACTCTGTTCTTTCAGGTTCCACATTCAGCCTGATTTGATCTGCAGTGGACCGAACCAGTCAAATAAGAACAGAATAACCGATAAATAATGACAACTGACAATGCTTGTCTTTGTTTTAGTGCAAAAAAACCCCATTAAATTATGAAAATACTTACTTCTATAAACTATCCAAAGAAAATAGATGTCAATAACCTGAAAAAACAGAAATTTCTTCAGAAAAATCAGTGCTACTTTAACAGTCTTCTTCCTCCACTTCTCATTAGTCCATGTGCATTCTGGATCAGATCTCCAAAGACACTAAACACTGAGGAACAGGAAGCAAAGAGTTCATACTGGACTGAATTTAATACAGACATTTCAGGTTGGGCACATTTGTTCAGGTTATTCACATTTTATTGTTACAGGAGAGTTTGTAAATGTAGATATTTTCATAATTTAATGTTATTTTTTGCTCTAAAACAAAGACAAACATTTGTAGTTGTCATTATTTATAGACATAATGTAATATTTTTTTTCCATCAAACCCAGTAGTAAATCTGCAGTCCTTCTTTTGTGTGGGTTCTTCTGCTGTTATTATTTGACTGTAGATCAGATTGGTCTGGATGTGGAACCCACACTAAAACGAGTTCCACAGCCTGGACTGTGGAATTTATACACTTTGTAAATTCCTCCCAGGGGTCGCATGTTTGACACCCCTGATGTAGTCTGTCTCATTTCAAACACAGATACGCTTCCTTCTACTTAAAGATCACATAGACACAAACCTACAAATGAAGTTTTTCTCATATTCACAAACAAACAGCAACGAGACACATTTAAGTCCAACCTGGTCCACTGACTTCACCCTTAAAGCACTGATATTTGTCTTTTTTTTATTATTTCCAAACCACCTTTCTGGTGTCATAACTCAGAAGAAGAGTAGAAGATGGACCTGTGGAGTTGAATTAATGAAGAACTCAGACCCAAGCAGAGCATTTACACCAGGGCTGTCAAACATGCATCCCGGGGCCCAAATGCGTCCCCCTCAAAGGTTCCAGTCCGACCCCTGGGATGAATTTACAAAGTGTATAAATTCCACAGTCCAGGCTGTGGAACTCATTTTAGTGTGGGTTCCACATCCAGACCAATCTGATCTACAGTCAAATAAGAACAGCAGAAGAACCCACACAAAAGAAGGACTGCAGATTTACTACTGGGTTTGATGGGAAAAATAATAATATTACATTATGTCTGTAAATAATGACAACTTCAAATGTTTGTCTTTGTTTTAGTGCAAAAAATCACATTAAATTATGAAAATATTTCCATTTCCAAACTCTCCTGTAACAATAAAATGTGAATAACCTGAACAAATGTGTCCAACCTGAAATGTCTGTATTAAATTCAGTCCAGTTTGAACTCTTTTCTTCCTGTTCCTCAGTGTTTAGTGTCTTTGGAGATCTGATCCAGAATGCACATGGACTAATGAGAAGTGGAGGAAGAAGACTGTTAAAGTAGCACTGATTTTTCTGAAGAAATTTCTGTTTTTTCAGGTTATTTACATTTTTTTGGTTTGAATAGTTTATAAAAGTAAGTATTTGCATAATTTAATTTTTTTTTTTTGCACTAAAACAAAGACAAACATTGTCAATTAACATTATTTATCGGTTATTCTGTTTTTATGTGACTGGTTGGGTCCACTGCAGATCAAATCAGGCTGAATGTGGGACCTGATGAACAGGAGTTAGACCCCCCTGCCCTAGATCCTCTTCAGAGCAGATCCCACAGTCAGGCTGAAGTCCTGCTGTTCTTCGGTTTGACGTGTTCCTCCAGTTCCTTCTGTTTAAGACAGTTTTGTGCCGTTCTTGGGCTTTCACTACCCTTTGAAGACCTTCAGTGATGTTTAAAGCAGGGCTGTGGGGGTCAGTCCAAGGCCCGGAGCTTCTGTCTCTGGAGATTCTTGGTAGTGGATTTATTTCATGGTCTTTTATCTTCAGTTCTTCAGATGCTGTGATGCTCTCCATTAGAATACGCTGGTATGCTGTGGAGTACAATCTCCCTTCCTTTTGTTCTTGCAGAACTCACTAGATCACAAGCCCACAGCAGCACATGTCCTCCCCAGTGCTCAAGAAGGTTTGCTTTTCATGAAATTCTGCTCTATTTTTCCTCCAAAATGTGCCTTTGCTGATCAGCCCCAGGGGTTAATTTAGAAGGAAGTAAGTGGTGAAAGATAAGATGGTGACAAACAGCACATTTAAAAGGCAAAATCTCAAACCTTCACTTCACAAAATACATTTTTGGCCATAACTCAACATTAGGGATGTAACGATTACCGGTATATTGATAAATGGCGGTAAAATCAGACGGTTAGTATCACTGTTTAAATTCTAATTATCATGAGAACCGTGTTTGATTACCACACTTTTCTGAAGAAAAAACCCTATGGAAAGATCTGCTTTGATGTCAAATATTTGAGTATAGTTTTAATTTATTACAATTTTAATTTTCTATACCTAATATTTGGAACCAATATTCACTTTTAAAGTCTTTGAAAAGGTTCGTTAAGCATCTGTGTGTTATTTATGCAATAAATTATATACATTTTTCAAATTGAATTTTATATTTTTTTGTGTTTTTTGTCCTTTTATGTTTTTATAGTAGGTTAAAGTGAAAAAAATAATAGACAGATGAAACAGATGAAGTTGTGCTGAAAAAACAGATCCCAAACATGGGTATAGTAAACATTTGTTTCTATAGTATATAAAGGCCAAATCAAAAGGACTGAAAAACAGACAAAATAGGCTCAGACCACTAAGGGTTAATATTTGAATGTTTCTGCAACAGAAGGAACATTGGGACTATTATTTTATTAGTTTTTTTTTTTTGTTTTTTTTTTAAATACAACTTGGTTAAATTATTTCAGTGTGTGTATCAGTACTTTTTGAACATTTTGAGCACAGTTTCAATAATACCGTGATAGTAATGATAACCGTGATATGAAATTTTCATATGGTTCCATCCCTAATGGTGACACACAGTACAGTTAAAATACAATTTCTCAAACCCTCACTTCACAAAATACATTTTTGGCCATAACTCGACATGGTGCCATCGTCTGATCTGACTCAGATTACAGTTGAAGCCTCCAAGTGTCCATGAATCTGTGGATTATTTCCTCTGTTAATATATTAGTTGGTTGGTCTTTAGTAGGGATTCATATATTTTATATAAATAATGTCAACTCCAAACTTTTCTCAATGTTTCAGAGCAAAAAAAGTAAATTTACATTATGAAAAGGTTTACGTCTACAAACTATCCTTTCAAAAGATGTGAATAACGTGAACAAACTGAAAAAATCAGTGTAATTTTAACAATATTCTGCCTCAGTTTATCATTTCCACATGTTCATTAGAACTGACAGATCACAGTGGATCTACAAACACACAAAACATTTAATAACAGACAGAATAGTGTTAAAATTATACTTCTCTTAAGACATTTCAGGTTATTCATGTTTTTTGCAAAATTAAACTTTGTTTTAGTGTAACTACATGAAAATATTTATATTTACAAACAGAAAATTTTGGAGTTGTCATTATTTGTATGTTATTCTGATCGTATTTGACTGAATCCTGCCCACTGCAGATTGAACTGGTCTGAATGTGGAACCTGAACTAAAAGGATTGTTCATATCTTAGTGTAATTTTTGTATTTCATAAATTCATCACCAGGGCCGGACTGGACCCTTTGGAGGGCCAGATTTGGCCCCCAGGCTGCATGTTTGACACCGGTGCCTTATCCTGTCCTATGACCAGGTTATCACAGGACTATGGGACCAAACGCATGTCTTAGACGTCATGTGAAAGGGAACATATTCTATTTCCATTTTCGTCTCGTCCATCAGGTTAAACAGGGACTGTAACCGCTGTATTCTGTGAAGGTCTTTTCTTTTAATGCCTTGGATCAGTCCTCCTCCTCCTGCAGATTCTTTCATTCTTATCATGTCTGTCTGAGCAGTTTTATGAGCGTTTCCATCCCAGACTCTTCCAGATCTCACACTGACCTTCACACTTCCCCTAAACTGCCGTCTTTTAATTACATTTCACACTGTCGGAGCGGTTGGGGCTATTTTTTGCTCTCTTCTGGCAGCCGTCCCCTGCATCATGGACATCAGTAACTGTCATTTTTCAGAGTCTTGTAGAGCTGCTTAGAGGAGCCCATGGTCGCTGCAGAAGGTTTAAGCTGAGATGACCACCAGCGGACATGTCCTAAGGCCTACTGTTGGTGGACCAGAGGCCGTTGAACTCATTAAGGTCTGAGTCCCTGAAACCAGAATCTCAGACCTAGTGTTTGTTCGTGACAGGATGATTTAGTTATTACTGAGATGTGTTTAATGTTGCATGTCCTCAAAAGGCTGTTTTTACATCTTCAGTATCAGGGCTGTCAAACTCATTTCAGTTCAGGGGCCACATTCACCCCAGTATGATGTCAAGTGGGCTGGAGCAGTAAAGTAGTACAAGTGAGAATTTGTCATTTGTTCCTTGTGCCAGTATCAACATTTCCTGAAAATTTCATCCAAATCCGTCCATAACTTTTTGACTTATCTTGCTAACAGACAAACAAACAAACAGACAAACCCTGATGAAAACAGAACCTGTGTCGTTTCACTTGGTGGAGGAGTTAAAAAAAATCGCACTATTCTTTTTTTCCACTATCGTGCAGCTCTAAACAGGATAATTCCAGACCTCATTCTCCAGACCTGCTCCTGAAGGATGAGCCTGAATAACAGCATCTGTTTGTGTGTGTGTGTGTGTGTGTGTGTGTGTGTGTGTGTGTGTGTGTGTGTGTGTGTGAAGGTTCTAGTAGTTTTAGATTTTTCATTATAGTTTAGTTTTATTTAGATCTGACTTTTTTTTCTCTAATTCAGTTTGTTTTAGTTCATTTTTAGAGCAGGTTTGCTATTTTTTATTAGTTTTCATTTTTTTTCTAAATGCTTAGTTTTAGTTTAGTCGTCTCTTTTCTCTTCTTCTCTGTCGTCGTATTCAAATCAATCCCAGACAGGACTCTGCTGCTTTAGTCTCCATGTTTCCAGGTAGAGTGGGGACCAGAAGACGACTGGAAACCACAAGTGAACACAAGTGACGGACCCTTAAATATCATATGGTGCCTGCAGCTAAAATTGCTCGAGGGAAATAAATCGATTTTCGTATCAATCCGACGTTGACAAATACGAAAACGCAGGGAATTTTATCCATAATTTTTATCCGTTTTAGTTAGTTTTGTAAACACACAATACAGTTTCAGTTAGTTATCATTTTTTTCTTTTAATTATAGTTTTTATTTATTTCAGTTAACGAAAATGTTTTTACAATTCTAGTTTTTGTCATTTCGTTAATGATAATAACCTTGGTGTGTGTGTGTGTGTGTGTGTGTGTGCGCTTCCATTTGACTGTTCAGACTTGGGTTTAGCATCGGTACAATTAGATTAGATCAGGCATTAAAATGTGATGTTTAAGGTTAATGTGTCCTTCCAAAGATACTGAGAGACTCCTGTGTGTGTGTGCGTGTGTGTGTGTGTGTGTGTGTGTGTTAAGTCCATGTTAAGCATGCTTTGCTTATTGAACTTGAGTAAATGCCGTTGTCGGTCTAAATGTCATGCAGCTAATCGGTGCTGAGGCTCAGACGATCCAGTTGCAAACAGCAGCTCGATAACATCTGATCATCTGCAGACCAATCAGAACGTGTGCTTTGGATCTTTATAGTCTCACAGGGTCACGGATCATCTTGTTTTAAGATAATCACAATACACTGTGGCTATAATTGTCCTTTTTTTTACCTCACTGATATCCCTGTTTGTAGGACGGTCACTAAAGTGTACTGTCTTTCAAAGCCACAACCATGGAACCACGGTCTGAAAAAAAGAAAAAAAAACACGTTAAAAAATATTTAGAATTGGTGTTACTGACCTTAAAAACCAAACGAAAAAACTAGATACAAATTTACAAATGTGCAAGAACTCTGTCTTGTTTAGGGAGTGTCAGAATCATTAACAGACTCTAAATCACAGGTGTCAAACATGCGTCCCGGGGCCCAAATCCAGCCCGCCAAAGGATCCGATCTGGCCTGTAGGATGGATTTGTGAAATGCAAAAATTACCCTGAAATTATCAACCACTGGTGTAAAAATCATTTTAAGTCAAGTTCCACATACAGACTAATAAGATGTCAGTTGGATCAGACCAGTAAAATATTATTATAATAATCTATAAATAATGACAAGTGCAGATTTAATCTTTGTTTTACTGTAAAAAAGTAAAATTACATGAAAATGTTTAAATTTACAAACTATCCTTTTACAAAAAATGTGAATAACCTGAAATGTCTTAAGTGAAGTAAATGCCATTTTACCCATATTCTGCCTGTTACTAAATGTTTTTTGTGTATTTGTAATTGTTATATAAGTTGTAACACATGTGTAAATGATAAACTGATAAACCGAGGCAGAATATATTTAAAATTGCACTTGTTTTTCTTAAGAAATTTCAAGTTGTTCATATTATTCAGATTTTTAAGGAAACGTTGTAGATGTCAACATGATCATGATGTAATTTTACTTTTTTCATTGTTATTATTTCAGTGGTCCGGCCCACTGCAGATCAAATCAGGCTGAATGTGGAACTGAACTAAAATGAGTTTGACAGCCCTCGTTTAGAAGGTAGATTTAGTCAGTTTGGCCCAACACCCAACCTTTAATAAACTACAAACAACCCAGAAGTCAAAACAACCTTTTTTATACAAAATGTGGTGTTGGGGGGTGTGTGTTAATACAATTACCACCTAAAGCAGTGGAGTCCCACTGGTGTTCACTGTCCTGCTGTTCCAGTATGTGTCAAACATCTATGTTACTATCATTAGCTGTGGTACGTATGTGAAGGAGCAATTATACCAATTAGTATGCGTCACAGATACACAATAATTATTCCTGTCCTCATTACACTGATCATGGCCCGGACCGTCTTTAAGTGTGTGTCACATTCTCCTCCCACAAAACAATTGGTGATGATGAAGCTGACTTGAACTGGGACGTGTGTGTGACGACGTACACAGATACTAAACATTTACATGTTCAATCTGATGTCAAAAAAACCTGCAGACTTTATATTTAAGGACAATATTTGGCTCTTAGCTCCGCCTACTCCTGCGGTTGCATCTGCTTCACTGTTGTTGCCATAGTGACAAAAAACCCTGAACTCCACTTAAGGTACATTCACCTGTTGAATCAGAAAAATGCATGTAGTGATGAACGGTTCATTCCTTCTGATTAAGTCCACACATATTGATTATAATTATATTATTACTGTACCGGTGTTTCAAAGAACAGCCCGTGGTCAAAGTAGAAGAACTGATTTAATTTCACTGCAAAGTCAAATAAAACTAATGTTACAATCACATTTTTAGACCCAGAACGCTGCAGGATGCTTTCAGCCTTTGCATTGGGGATTTTCCCGGCGTTGAACTCAGGTTCATGTAAATGTCAGGATAGGTGATTTCTGTCCCAGATCAGTGTTGGTAGAACAGCTGTTGTTTGGTAGCTTGGATGGATCCATGTCCAGTCCAGTTGTCTTTAATTTCATCTTATATTCCACAGTTTTCCGGGTCTCGCTGTAGTTACTGCTGTACTCCGCCATGTTGAGCCGGTTTGTTTTTGCCACAGTCTGACTGAGAGGGGCGTGGCCTGGGGGGGAAGTGACAGATGTGCATTCCATCTATATTATATATACGTATATACGGAAAGTCTGAAGTTCTGTGTAAAAATAAATACTCCAGCCCCTGAAAGGTCTCCTGTGGTCCAGCCCCTCCCACTTCTGTGGAGAACGACCAAACAGAACAGACCTGAGGACCGTTAGTGTGAGGACGTTCATGGTCCATGGTGATGGTTCCTCATGTTTGAATGTCCTGGTGTCCATGGTGACGGTTCTTCATGTTCGAATGTCCTGGTGTCCATGGTGACAGTTCTTCATGTTTGAATGTCCTGGTGTCCCTGGTGACGGTTCTTCATGTTTGAATGTCCTGGTGGTTTTCAGCTGCAGGAGGAGGTGGACGGTCTGGCAGAGCGGGTGGAGGTGGCCAACACCACCCTGAAAGAAGACTGGAGCCGCTGGCAGAAGGCCATGAGGACCGACCTCAGATCAGCTCTGATTTCTACCACCGAGAAGAACGTGGACTACTACGAGAAGGTGAGCCTCGCGTATATTTACTGTCACTAGCGGCATTGTACCCGTGGTGCCACTGTACGATAGCATGATCAGTAGAACCTGTCTGCCACCACTATCCATTCGTAAACTCCCATTTAATCCTGCATTGTGCAGGTAAGAATTAGAACCAGCAGGTGAGGCATGAAGGGAAGAGCATGTATGTGTTTGGTCTGTCATGCATGATTACATTCATAGTGAACTGCAGCCTCCACACTGTAGCATGGTCTGCTCGCAGTAGAAATGTCATGAACGGCAGCAGAACCACTTCTGAAAATGGAGTACGGCGACAGGGATGAAGAAGTCAAAGTAGAGAGAGGCTAAAATCTTCCAGCATACCTCACAACATTTGAATAGGGACATAAAATTGTGCCTAGTTGACAGTCAGGGAATGTTTGTATTCATTTGGTGAGTTTGGCGGACATCGGGCCTGTGAAGGCTGAGGAAAAGTCGTACAAACGCCCTCCTGTGATGGAACATGGATCAGACGGACACAGAAGGTGTATTATACAGTAGGATTATCAAACCACACATCTGTCCCCATCTGTCTGTGGATCCTGTGGTTTATCTGTCATCACTGCGTCTGGTACGTTTTGTCTGTGACAGCATCTCACTGCTTCTTCTACAGCGTTTTACATTAGATTACTTTAGATTACTTTAGATTACATTAGATTACATTAGATTGGTCCGGTCCACTGCAGATCAGATCAGGCTGAATGTGGAACCTGAAAGAAAATGAGTTTGAGACCCCTGTTGTAAAGTTTCTTTTCATCAAACTTGCAGACTGTGCGCTGCCATTGTCGTGTTGACATCACATTGTAGTTTGCAGTGAGGTCGGGACACTTCCATCTGGCCCCACTTTGCATCTGGGACCTCCGGCTCGGACCGGCGTTTCAGTGCATTTGACGGAGTTGGATGTCGGAAACTTCCCAGGACCCTGGAATGCAGCATTAGAGCTGATGGAGCTGGAGCTGAGCCAGCAGAGGGCAGCAGAGTTTCAGCTTTACTTCAGCCAACAGAGAACCACTGCAGTCAGAGAAGCGGTGGAAGGGGCTGGTACGACTCCAGCTGAGGTTTTAATATGGGCTTCTATGGAAGGAAATCTGGCTCATCGGATTTTGAATTATAAAAGCCACTGAATTTCTAGCACTGAATTTTTTTTGCACTGAAATTAAGTATCAGAGTTTTTTGCACCTGAATTTTTTTAAATTCTAAATTTATGAACATAGTTGAATTCAGAGACAAAATTCAGATGCTTAATTTCAGTGCAAAAAATAATTCAGATACTTAATTTCAGTGCAAAAAAAAAAAGAGAGCGAGAGAGAGAGAGAGACAGAGAAAGAGAAAGAGAGAGTGTTTTAGATCTACTGTTGATCGGCGTTGTTGTCTTTCACCTGAACCTGAACTGGACTGGACTGATGGTGGAGGGTCTTCAGTCTCTTCCTTTAGGTTCACATCAGATATATATATATTTTTTTACCTTATATCAGCTGCTATTTCATATTTCAGGTCAGTGTGCGCTCCTTTAATATGTCCGTGTGGAACTTGAGCAGATTTGAAGTTCCGTATCGACCGACGTCTTTGGTTCCTTTTTCTTTTTCTCATCATCCTGCGTCGTTTGGGTTCAGCTGTGGATCAAACCGAACAGGTGTGAACTGAAACGGTTCGGTATTTGGACTGGTACAGACCTAATAAGAATATCCTTTTTTTTCTTTTTTTTTTAGGCCCGAGCCGAGTAAAGCCGGCGCAGGGCCTATTGAGTCTGCAGTGGGCGCATGGGGACGAAATCGCCAGTGACGCGGTCGCCTTTCGCCACTGTCGCCACTCTCACACATATTCACATTCACAGCACTGAGACCTCTCCGACGATGTATATGACATGTGCACAAATCGCATATTTACACCTGCTCAGAATGAATGGGAGTCAATGGGACACGCCCACTCGGGGTCAGTCACGTGGGTGTAAGTGCACGACACGTGACATCTGACCTCACATACATGTGGGGGACCTCGAGAACTTTCAAAAAAGGGCAAATACGTGGTTGCCATAGAAACGGCTATATTGTTCTTGCTCAGATTATTATTATTTTTATTTTTATTTTTTGTCTTATTTTTCTTTCTCCTGCGCTTTGAGCTCAATTTTGACCCTCTGAACATTTACGAAAACTCACCAAATTTTGCCTAAAATTCAGAAGTGCGAGAAATTGAATTTACATATAGGTTTCATAGATGTCGGTAAAGAAATGTTGCGGCAGCGCCCCCTTGAAAAGTGGAAATGCATCGCACCAATGGGAGTGCGTCCAACATAAAGTTTGTCGTAGAGCCACGAAAATCGGTAGACAGATTCATCATGAGGAGATAAACAAAAAATATTATTATGGACACGCCCCTAAACCAACCCTTAGTCGGCCATATTGGATTGAAATTTCCAAAATGCTGAGTCAGCGTTTTCACTGAAGTTGTATTTTAACTATCTCCTACTAAGCCGTTTGGCCGAATGAGCTCAAAATCGGTGTACAGTATCTAGAGAAGTGGGGCATCAAAAGTTAGCCGAATTTTTTGAATCGGCATCACCGTTTTTGTGTGACGAGGTTGCAAACTTTGCGAAGTTTTTTCAAAAATTTACCATCACAAAAATTGCTTCAGCTCAGACATACGAACACCGATTTGGCTGAAATTTGACTCAGACGTCCATCTCCCAGGCCTACACCCATTTATTAAAAGAAATTGAAATTTCGCACTATAGCGCCCCCTACAAATGTACATTTACAAAAATGACATCAGTTCGGACATACGAACATCGATTTGGCTCAAATTTGACTCAGACATCTGTCTCAAAGGCCTACACCTATTTATCAAAAGAAACTGAAATTTTGCACTACAGCGCCCCCTACAAAAATTTTTAATATTTTTTATTAAAATTGCTTCAGTTTGGACATACAAACACCAATTTGGCTCAAATTTGACTCAGACGTCTATATCCCAGGCCTACACCCATTTATCAGAAAAATTTTAAATTCGGCACCATAGCGCCCCCTACAATGTTACCTTTACGAAAATTACTTCACGTTAGACATGCGAACACCAATTTGGCTCAAATTTGAATCAGTTGTCAATCTCCCAGGCCTACACTCATTTATCAAAAGAAATTTCCACTTCGCTCAGTAGCGCCCCCTACAAATTTACCTTCACGAAAATTGCATCAGTTCAGACATACGAACACCGATTTGGCTCAAATTTGACTCAGTGGTACATCTCGCAGGTCTACACCCATTCAATGGAACAAATTTAATTTTTGCTCATAGCGCCCCCTACAGATTTATTTATACAAAATTTTGTTCAGTTCGGACATACGAACACTGATTTGTCTCAAATCAATTGTCAATGTCCCAGGCCTACACCCATTCATTAGAAGACACAAAAGTTGGGGCTACAGCGCCACCTGCTGAACGATGAGCATACTTCCACTGGACGTGCCCTTGGCGAGGGCCTTTAGATGCCGCTTGCGGCTTTAATTTTTTGTTTGGTTCTGTGTGTGTCCTCTGAGCCTTTATAAATAATGTCCACCCTGGTGTTATTCTTCACTCTGAATACACTTACACTATAAACAGTAAATACAAGCACAGAACAGCTGGATTTGAGACCCAGTGACAAGGGCATGTCAGGAAGGGTTGTCACAAAGAGTTTACAGAATAGTGTTAATTCCATTTGAGTCCTGTGTGTGTGTTTTTTTAAAGATGAACACTGTGATTTAGGTCGACACGTTTTATGTGATGAGATCTGGCTGATATTTCCTCCAGATAAACACAGATTCTGGTCCAAAAAGTTCACATCAGGAATGAGAATCAGATGATTTTCTTTGAGGCAGATGTGTGTGCATCAGTGGTGGGTGTTAAACTCTGGCATTGTCTTTAGAATGAGCTGAAGGACTGTGAAAACCTGTTCCAACTGAAAGAAGTGTAGACAGAAAGAACCATGAGATTATATGGACAGGTATAAGTTTATACATTTTACTTCATCTTTGTTTTTGCATCTTGTGACATTTGTATCTGCTTATTTTGGTCTGGTATAGGGATGCACCGATACCACTTTTTTCCAGACCGAGTACGAGTATGAGTACTTACATTTGAGTACTTGTCGATACCGAATACCGATCCTAGTCCTTAATAATCCCATTCCAGTTGTTAGTTCCTTTTGTAAATGTGCTTTATTGTCGTTGTCATTAGTCTGACTGGAACAAAGTGCTGCTACTGACATTTAATGTGTTGGAATGAGCGTTTGTCAATTAATCCACCAGGGGGCGCTGCTCTGAATTAACCATACTGGACAAATACCACGAAGAAGAGGAAAGTTTAATGAGAAGAAGAAGAAGAAAGTCAGTAATAACAAACCTGTAGACGACAGAGGTAACACTACTGTGATACTAATGTTGCAGCATTTTCTCTGGTAAGGTTTAAAAGTTTAGCTTCAGCAGGAAGAGAAAAGACAAATGAGTGAGAGGTTTGGTTTTCACTTCCACTGGTGGTGGTCTGCACCACTCTGTACCTCTCTCCGTTTGTGCAATCATCCTCCATCACCTGTTAAACAGGTATGTTTTTATAGGAGGTTAAAGTGAAAAAAATAATAGACAGATGATATAGATCAGGGCTGTCCAACTCTTTTTGGTTCAGTTCCATATTTAGCTCAATTTGATCTGCAGCGGGCCAGAACCAGTAAAATAATGACTTAATAACCTATAAATAATGACAAATCCAAGTTTTTAATTTTGTTTTAGTACAAAATAACCCCCATTAATTAATGAAAATATTTACATTTTACAAAAAAGATGTGAAAAACCTGAAAAAACTAAAATTTCATTTGAAAAATTCGTGCAATTTTAACAATATTCTGCCTGGACTTCTTATTTCTACATGTACATGTACACACAGTGTTCCATAAACATTTGGTAACAGGCAGAATATTGTGAAAATTTTGGAGTTTGGAACTAAAATTTGAACAATTTCTACTATATTCCATCTGTTATTATGAACACAACTCCAGATCACAGTGGATCCATAAATGCACCAAACATTCAGTAACAGGCAGAATATTGTTACAATTGTACTTAATTTTCAGGTTGTTCATATTTTATTGTCAGGGTTATTCGACTATTATTTGACTTTAGATCACACTGGGCTCAAACCAGTTCAACACCAGAGACTGTTCAGATCTTCAGTGTCATTTTTGTGCTCCATAAAATCATGTCGCAGGCCGGATCAGAACCTTTGGAGGGCTGGTTTTGGCCCACGGGACGCATGTTTGACACCTGTGATATAGATGAAGTTGTGCTGAAAAAAAAAAAAACAGATCCAAACATGGGTATAGTAAACATTTGTTTATATAGTATATAAAGGCAAAATCAAAAGGACTGAAAACAGACAAAATAAGCTCAGACCACTAAGGGTTAAAGGCCGATGCTTCCCAGACCAGTGTGCAGCGCTGTGACAGTCCAGTCCAGTGTCTGTAATGTGATAGTTCCTCAGACCTCTGTCCTGTCAGGTCCGAGTCTGTCAGGCCGATGACACTGTGACCTCTGCCAACATGGATTCAATGTGAATCTGTGACTCCAAAACTGAAACACAGATCCACTGAAGCTTCAGGATGGAGCGTGAACTCACTGCTGTGTGAATCCTCCGTCCTTTGGAAAACTAAAAAAAAAGCAGCTTTGGTGATGAGTCGACTATGGAAGTAAATCTGTCTCGTTAGATTTTGAATTATAAAAGCCATTGAATTTCTAACACTGAATTTTTTTGCACTGAAATTAAGTATCTGATTTTTTTTTTTATCTCTCAATTTCACCATGTTCATGAATTTAGAATAAAAAAAAATTCAGATGCAAAAAATTCAGATGCAAAAAATTCAGAAGCAAAAAATTCAGATGATAAAAATCGTGAACACGTGTCTGCGAGCACATGTGAAACTGTGTCTATAGAAGCAGCCACAGGGTTTGTGTTTTATACAGCCACTGAAAACTAAGTTAGAGACGACGCTTTAAACATTGATTGTGCCTGATTTGTGGATTTTAGTCAAAAAATTCAGATGCAAAAAATGCAGGCACAAAAATATCCGATCACACATCCAGGACACCAAGGATAAACAGTTAATTCTATCTCAAGTCGAAACGATAGCCAGCCAGTCGAGTTACGTTAGGTTGGTCTTTTGACGCTGAAAAAAATTCAGATACTTAATTTCAGTGCAAAAAAATTCAGTGTTATAAATTCAGAGGCTTTTATAATTCCAAATCTGATGGGACAGATTCAGTTCCATAGTGGAGCTGTGGTGCAGCACAGGCGTGTGCTGGTAACACACATACATCTGTGTTTGCAGGTGAACTTCAGTGGTTTTTTGTTGTTTTTTTTTTTTGTGTGTCCTTGTCATATTGGGCTTCTTCTCTCCTGCGGCTGCGTGGCTTTCCCTGCAGCACTCCCGACAAAAACACTCATCACCAGCACACTCGCCTCCAGCAAGCAAATGCAATCCAACAAATGGCTGGTGGTGTGTGTGCACGTGTGTGCACGTGTGTGCGAGCACATGTGAAACTGTGTGTGGAAGCAGCCACAGGGTCTGGGTTTCATACAGCCACTGAAAACTAACAGAGACGACGCTTTAAACATTGATTGTGCCCGATTCGTGAATTTTAGTCACAACAGAACAAAGAAACGAGGCTGTTTTCTGCATATTGATGAGTTAGAACACACATACATTCAGTTCTTACTTTGGAATATTTTAGAAATGAAACATTAAAGGAGCCCCGAGAGTGTTAAGTTTGAGAACTGGGAAGTAAAATATCAGACCTTTTAGGGATTAAAGCTGCGTAAAAGGCTGCTGTTTTTTTAATGAGCGACTGTACTGTTCATCAAGATGGACGGTTTTAAAGCAGCATGCAAACATTCAGAAGCAAAACATTCAGAAGCAAAACATTCAGAAGCAAAAAATTCAGATGCAAAAAATTCAGATGCAAAAAATTTAGATGCAAAAAAATTCAGATGCAAAAAATTCAGAAGCAAAAAATTTAGATGCAAAAAAACTCAGATGCAAAAAAGTTCAGAAGCAAAACATTCAGATGCTAATAATTCAGATGCAAAAAATTGTGTGCATGTGTGTGCGAGCACATGTGAAACTGTGTCTATAGAAGCAGCCACAGGGTTTGGGTTTTATACAGCCACTGAAAACTAAGTTAGAGACGACGCTTTAAACATTGGTTGTGCCCAATTCGTGGATTTTAGTCACAACAGAACAAAGAAACGAGGCTGTTTTCTGCATATTGATGAGTTAGAACACACATACATTCAGTTCTTACTTTGGAATATTTTAGAAATGAAACATTAAAGGAGCCCCGAGAGTGTTAAGTTTGAGGACTGGGAAGTAAAATATCAGACCTTTTAGGGATTAAAGCTGCGTAAAAGGCTGCTGTTTTTTTAATGAGCGACTGTACTGTTCATCAAGATGGACGGCTTTAAAGCAGTCGACCACACACAGCTCTGCGTTTCCCTCATTTGTCGCAGCAATAGTCACTATAGTTTATTCAGGAGGTGAAACAGTTTTATTTCCACGTTTCATTTGTTGTAAAAAAAATCTCATGTAGTGTGTGAACTTATATCAGTGATGAGACCAAAACAGCACAGAGTGTGTCTTTTATTGTCAAGATAAATGATAGAATCTGTAGCTCACAGGTGTCAAACATGCAGCCAAATCTGGCCAATATGTGATTGAACTTAAGAATTCAGCTATTTAAATTAAAATATTTCACTCTGTTCGTTCAACTAGTTTATTTTGATGATGTGAAATTTCAGAATAATGTTAGAGAATTAGTTCGACCTTGACTTCTTCAAGTCTGGTTTGTCCTTTAAAGCAGGGCTCTCAAACTCCTGTTCTTTCAGGTTCCACATTCAGTCTGATCTGATCTGCAGTGGACCGAAGCAGTCAAATAAGAACAGAAGAACCGATAAATAATGACAACTGACAATTTATGTTTTTGTTTTAGTGCAAAAGAAACCCATTATATTGTGAAAATACTTACTTTTATAAACTATCCAAACAAAAAAGATGTGAATAACCTGAAAAAACTGATATTTCTTCAGAAAAATCAGTGTCATTTTCTCAGTCTTCTTCCTCCACTTCTCATTAGTCCATGTGCATTCTGGATCAGATCTCCAAAGACACTAAACACTGAGGAACAGGAAGAAAAGAGTTCAAACTGGACTGAATTTAATACAGACATTTCAGGTTGGACACATTTGTTCAGGTTATTCACATTTTACTGTTACAGGAGAGTTTGGAAATGGAAATGTTTTCATAATTTAATGTTATTTTTTTGCACTAAAACAAAGACAAACGTTTGAAGTTGTCATTATTTATAGACATAATGTAATATTATTATTTTTTCCATCAAACCCAGTAGTAAATCTGCAGTCCTTCTTTTGTGTGGGTTCTTCTGCTGTTCTTATTTGACTGTAGATCAGATTGGTCTGGATGTGGAACCAACACTAAAATGAGTTCCACAGCCTGGACTGTGGAATTTATACACTTTGTAAATTCATCCCAGGGGTCAGATTGGAACCTTTGGTGGGGACGCATTTGGGCCCCGGGACGCATGTTTGACACCCCTGTTTAGACCAAGGTTCTAATAGTTTTGGATTTTTCATTCTAGTTTAGTTTTATGTAGTTTTGACTTTTTTTTCATTCAGTTCATTTTAATTCATTTTTAGAGCTGGTTTGCTAGTTTTTTTTTTCTAAATGCTTAGTTTTAGTTTAGTTTTAGTATTAATTTTAGTTCAGTTGTCTCTTTTCTCTTCTTCTCTGTGGTCGTATTCAAATAAATCCCAGACAGGACTCTGCTGCTTTAGTCTCCATGTTTCCAGGTAGAGTGGGGACCAGAAGACGACTGGAAACCACAAGTGAACACAAGTGACGGAGCAAAAAGTGTCGTACGGTGACAGCACAGAAAACTGAGAGAGCGAAATAAATGCTTTCGTATCAGTCCGACATTGACAAAGATGAAAACAAAGGGAATTTTATCCATAATTGTTATCCGTTTTAGTTAGTTTTGTAAACACACAATACAGTTTCAGTTAGTTTTTTTTTTTTTCTTTTTATTCTAGTTTTTATTTATTTCAGTTAAGGAAAATGTTTTTACAATTCTAGTTTTGGTCACTTCGTTAGTTTTCGTTAACAATAATAACCTTGGTTTAGAGTATGATGTGAAGAATTAGTCACCTGATGAGATCAATATGGATCGAAGTCTGCACCCGTCGAACACTGTGGGCTCGTACATAATGTAAACCTCCTTATAATACACAGACTAACACTGGAACAGTTACGGTTTTCATTCTATTCAGAACTCATCCAACCTCGCGGCCGTGCATTAAATGTGTTTTTCATTGACTTTGGTCGTCTTCGTATCGTTCAGGTGTGAATTATGTATTACCAACGCTGCTGTTGATTGCATGATTGAACCCAAACCTAAAGCCTTATTTTATTTGGATGGGATGTTGTTCTGTAGGGTCGGTGGATTCATTTTCATATTCATTGATGTGTGAGCTATACCCCCCCCCCCCACTCCATATTAATTACAGCCCCACGTACCTGCTGTTTTTTGGCACACTTCAGGGTCCTGTGAGAATTATTCCTTCTGGATAACACTTAGTATGTGCAACTGGATTCAGACTCGGTGCATATTAAGAGCTGCTGAGTTTTATTTACTGGGTTCTTTTGTTGTTTCTGTTGGGTTGGAGTCTATGGGGAGTGATGAATGAAGCCTGTGAATATAAACCATGTGCAGCTGTGGACTGTAGCGGCTCACAGGACGGAGTCTGCTGCAATAATCCTGCCATTAGGTCACGATTCAAGACCTGTTAGCTGTGTGGGGGGTGTAGTGTCAAACAATAAAAACACAATCAACATGAACAGTTTGGACTAAATGTCCATCTTTTTTCTTTTGCACAGATTTGTCAGTTTTGTTTTGTTTGTTTTTTTAACTTAGTTTTTATTTAGTTTTGCTCATACAAGTATACAAGACATTTTACATACATTAACATATGTAATCAAACATCCCCATATGGCATACATGACAAAAACAACAACAAAACATCTATATCTGCAGTAGATACTGATTACAATTCATCACAAATGAAACATGAATGACTATATACAGTATGTATATATGTATATATACGTATGTCATGATTGTCTGGATCAAATGTTGTAAAATTGGTCCAAAGACTCAATTTAAATCATGGATGAACTGAACAGATACCAGAGGCCAAGGTCATTGTAGAGTCTTATCTCAGGACTTTGATGGGGGTTTCTATAATTTGGGACAAATGTTCATTAGGACTCATTTATGACCTGATTACAGTTTCATGGCTAAAGGTCAAGACTGTTCTGAACTTAAAAACACATTTTTGACCATAACCGGGAGAACTGCATGACCACATTCCATTCATAGAGTTTTGGGATGAATATACCGGTAACAAAATGTCTAGAGTTTTAAAATCAACTGATCCTTAAACTATTAACCAACAACAGCCTATTCAGCTTTCAAGGTTCAAGGTGACTTTATTTATACCTGTGGGTACATTTGTTTTGCAGCTCTCGCTCACTACTGGTCGCTGCGTGCGTCCAACACAAATCCTTCTGAAAGAATTACAGTGAAGATAATGCGAGCACATCCATCACATACATAAGACATAAGACATTCTAAACACAGTACACGTGGTCACGTGATGGAACTTTTTCAATAGATTTGGTTGTGGGAGGGGGACAGGAAGAGAAGAAGAATGTTGTGAGGCAGACGGAGATGGGGGGGGGGGGGGGTAAATGCTTGTATGTGGTGAGTCCTTGAAAGTCTGTTTGTGTCTGAAAAATCAGAGACTCAGACTTCTGTCCTTTATCAGTTCATTCAGTCCTGAGTCTGGGCCTTGGAAGGATGTTTGGACTGTGAAGGACCAGGTTAGACCAGAGTGGACCAGGTTAGACCAGAGTGGACCAGGTTAGACCAGAGTGGACCAGGTTAGACCAGAGTGGACCAGGTTAGACCAGAGTGGACCAGGTTAGACCAGAGTGGCTCCAGCTGCTTTAGCGGCTCCAGGAGGAACAGAATTAAATGAGGAAAAATGATTGGATTTCTGCTTAATTTAGTTATAACTTAATTTTTGTTCGAACTGGGCCTCAGCATTAACTCCTCACTTCAGAGCAGGTCGATCCTGCACAGTTCGTCCTTTTTCTCTCAGTCCCGCGATTTGCCGGAGCTCATCCACGGTCTGTCCAGATGGAATCCGACTTTTGTGTGAGTCCGCAGCTCGTCCAGTCTGGTCTAACACACAATCGTCCGACTGCGCCACCATCTGCTGTAAAACCTTCACGTCCTCACTAACTGCTCCAAAGTGCTCCTTAATTTCCATTGACAGCAGAGGGGTCTCTGTGTGTGCTGCTGTCTGTCCAACTTTGCGATAAATCAGAACAACTCCAAGACCAATTAGAAGGAGTCCTATTATCAAAAATCCAAACAGGTGAATATCATATCCTCCACCCACAGAACCCACAGCCACACTACCTCCACTTGTTCCAAGC
This sequence comes from Sphaeramia orbicularis, assembly GCF_902148855.1. Classification (NCBI taxonomy): domain Eukaryota; kingdom Metazoa; phylum Chordata; class Actinopteri; order Kurtiformes; family Apogonidae; genus Sphaeramia; species Sphaeramia orbicularis. The sequence goes on along the minus strand of NC_043976.1, from coordinate 44,961,379 downwards.
GTTGAGCACATACTGCAGAAGTTCCGTCAGGGCAGGCGGGCTCCTCCAGATGCCTTTGTTCCTGGGTGAAAAAATCTTGCCAATTGCGCTGAGTGTCCAGTTGATCAGTTCCATAATTTAGTTGTTCGGGAGTACAGCAAGCAGGGGATCCAAAGACAAAAACAGACGAGACGCAGAGGCAAAAGCAGAAGAAAAAAGAGGAAGGCAAGGACAGCTGAGAACCATGTCTGCTCTGGACAGAGGACAGGAAGAAAGGAAAGCTTTACAGACACAGTTATGTTTGAGCAATGTTTGAACTATATAGATGAGGCTGCCTTTTAGCTACATACTTAGCACAGAAACAACAGCATTTTTCAGTTTTAAAGTTATTTTCCAGTTGTTTGCTCCTTGCACTCCTCTCACTCTCTCTCTCTTTGCTAAACTGAGTTCACCATCATTGAAGAAGTCAATGAAAATAATTTAACCATAGACAGAAGAACCAGTTATAGGGAAATGAACACGCTTTTCCAGTCCAAACGCTAGTTTTTAGAGCATGTGCCCTTATTTTTTGTAGAACTGCTTGGTCGACTTAGAAACAAGCCAAAAAATCCAACACATTTCATGTGACAGGACAAAGGAAACCACTGGATCAAATGTGATTGGTTCAATCTGCCGGACCCACAGGTGTCCACTTCTGTGCCAAATGAAAACCCTCTGCAGACGCATCCTTTGATGACAGTATTTAATACAATTATAAAACAACATTGATAGTATTGTTGCAGTGTTGGACCACCAGGGGTGTAAGAAAATATCGGTATCACAGTATATCGCGATATTTCACTCGACGATAATGTATCGATATTAAAAAGTACTGTATCGATATTTTTAGGTATTTATTGAAATGCAGATATTGTGAAGGTTCATTTTTGTTTTTTTGTTTTTCAAACTCCTTTATTTTTATATTCACATGGGTATTTTGTTGTGTTGTTTGTTTACTACAAAAGTACTATTGTGATACTGCAGGTCAGACATGTTTTTTTTTATTGATAACACTGTTTTGTTAAATAATGGATAATTCAAGCATCTTAAAAGCACTTTTTACTGTCTGAAAGAGGCAAATGTTTAGGGTTTTTTTATTAGAAATGTACAAAAATAATTTTCTGATGTTGGATGATTCAGGGACTGAACACTATGGATTCTTTTCACAATAGAATACGAACATTTTAGCAGGATCTTAAACTGTAATGTCTGTAAAACTTTATTTATTTATTTATTTGTTTGTTTGTGTGGTTTTTTTGTACTGATGAAGCCACATGTCAAAACTTTATTATTCCAAATGCTGCACTATAAGTTTTTCCAGGATATAATCTTTTAAAAAAAGAAACAAAACAAAAAATATCACCTTGTTAACAGTATTGTGATATATCGTGATATATCGTATTGTGATCTTAGTATTGTGATTTGTGTCGTATCGCCAGATTCACAGATTCACAGCCCTATGGACCAGTGCTGGTAAACGTATGTAAGACGAACCCACAGTCTGATCCGTGTAGGCATTCTCTTTCACATGTGTGTGCTTCAGTAACCGACTGAACAGAAATGGATGGAGGAATTCACTGTCCATAAGCTTTGGCCTGAAGTTTATTACAGTGATTAGGTGCAACGTCAAATTAATTTAACCCCGGTGGCTCCTTTAGTGGAACTCATCAGTACAAATCAAAGGCAGTGGACTCTAAGTGCATCCGACATGTGGTTCTGCCGACTCCTCATAGAACATACATACACGTGCTTAGATACGTAGAAATCCAAAGGATGCCATGAGTCTTCGTCCCCTTCGGTCTGCTCTGATATTGGTATTCAGGTGCAGGTGTGGACCAGCCAAGGGGCCTGTGAAAGATTTATTGGAGTGGAGCGAATAGAGACGGCCTATAAGGATCTAATAAGACATCTGCACCTGGGAGGCTTTTATAGGAAACGACTGCAGAGGAGGAGTGGCAAATGGAAAGGGAGGGGGGAGATAAGGAGAATAAATGACCAGAGTTAAGGAGCTGTGGGGAACAAGGTCCACATGGGCTTTGAGATGAGGAACCAAAGAGCCCAGAACACAAAGAAATGTAGGAGAGAGGAGATACAGGACGATCTGAACAGAGACAGAACATACAGGACATGAAAGTGAACAATGAAAACAGATCATTTATTCAGAAGAATTACCAAAGTGAATCCAAATTATATTCAACCTGAAAAAACTTCTCATACACTTATTTTTAATTTGAATACATTGTTGTATTTTTCAAAAATTCAAGATCAAAACTTAAATTTTCACTTTCAAATTTTATTTTTTCATATACAAAACTCATGGTCCTAAATTGGCTCCATGGTGGAGGCCATGGTGACGGTTCCAGACTAATTCAGTGGAACAGTCCATCATGTGGTGAGGAGTCATTCCATGTGTGGACCACAGGTGTTTTCTGTCAGACTGCAGGTGAAGCTCATCTGCCCCTAAAATGACTCCCATTAAATGCTCAAATCTGTTCAGTTGTTTTCATTTCATTGACTCCAAATGTGTTGGAACACGTTCATCTCTCAGACCGGTTGGTTCAGAATCAGTTTGATCCCAGATCAGTGGACTGGATGTTGTTCACTTCTCCTCCATTCCCGTGTCTGTGTTTTCTCCTCCATCTCTGCTCAGTGCATTTGTCGTAGACGCTCAGCGTCCATGCACTTCAATGGGACTGAGTGGAACTGCTGGAAACTGACTCTAAACTGGACGGTAATTGGATAAATGACACCATGTTGTCCCGCCCCCAGACACTCGGCGTCTCTGGGGGTGAATGGAGCTGTGGGCGGAGCTCGGCCGGGCTGGACGCTGAGCTTCCACGTGCTGATTGGAGGATGGGTCCAAAGGCTGAATCCTGTTTGATTGACAGCTGTTTTCAGATCTGCTCCTTCACTGACACAGTTCAGTTTAATACCGTCACACATTCTGCTGTGAAATCACAGAAACCAGATGAACTGTTCATTTCTTGCTCTGTAAATAAAACACACTCATTGGACTTCCTTGTTTCAATTTAACATAATTTCAACAGTTTCTTCTTTCAGTTCCATAATTTAATCATTTCTTGTTTGAATTTAATATGGTTTTGTAGATCGTTAAATCAGTCATACTGTCGGCTAGGTCAGAGTGAACTAGTTCTCAATTCCCTGGAAAAGACGCCTGCTTGGTACGATAAGGTCATTGAGCATTTTCGTAAAAAGGAACGGAGGGACAAATTTATGTTTAAATAACTTGACAGTTTTTTTTAATTTAATCCGACAATGAGCTTCCCCTGTCTGAAAGACGAGCAGCCGACACTGCTGTGGAGGTGACAGACCTCAGTGGTTCGCTCTTATCTCTGTAAATGCATGTGTCCTCATACTTCTCCTGTGCTCTAATGGATCAGATTAGTGCATTGGCTGTTTAGAAGTACATGAGCTGGATCAGGTTTCAGATGTGCTGGGATCAGATTGCTGTACGTGGGCGTAGCAGAATGAGGATGCACCGATATTTGCAATTCTATTAGCACATTTACATACGTTTTTCTATGGCAGTTGTTCCTCCTGCACAGTCTGCAGCAAGGTTCTAATAGTTTTGGATTTTTACCTCCGCCAAGGAAGTTATGTTTTAGCCGGCATTGGTCTGTCTGTCTGTGTGCAAGATAACTCAAAAAGTTAAGGACGGATTTGGATGAAAATGTCAGTAAATATTGATACTGACACAAGGAACAAATGATTTAATTTTGGTGGTGATGGGGGGGGGGCTGATCTGCCTTGGTGGAGGTCTGCGCTCTCCAAGTGTTTTTCTAGTTTTTATTAGTTTTCATTTTTTCCTAAATGCTTAGTTTTAGTTTAGTTTTAGTATTAATTTTAGTTCAGTGGTCTCTTTTCTCTTCTTCTCTGTCGTCGTATTCAAATCAATCCTAGACAGGACTCTGCTGCTTTAGTCTCCAAGTTTCCAGGTAGAGTGGGGACCAGACGACGACTGGAAACCACAAGTGAACACAAGTGATATTTACTGTGTTGCACATTCCCAGTAGGTGGCAGTAACGCACCTTACCGGTTGGATGCAACCCAATAAAAAAACAAAAATAATGGAAGACGTGGAGATCTGTTTAATGTAAGCGTAGAAACATGTTCTGCAGATATAAATAACCCATTCAGAGGTGTGGACCGCTCAGCAGCTCTTCTGTCCATGTGATTAAATAGGAACAAAACCATAATTCTGACTGTTCTATTCCACTTGTGCTCAGAGCCTCCTAAATCCTGCACAGCAGAGCTTTCATTCATCTGCATCTGCACTGCACTGAGCGTCTTAGTCATAAAACAACTAAAATTAACCAGGAGGAAGAGAGCCGGTGCAGTGTCAGATAGGGCTGGTAGAAAATATCGGTTCTGCAGTATATCGTGATATTTCATTTCACAATACTGTATCGATATTAAAAAGTACTGTGTCAGTATTTTTAGGTATTTACTCAAATGTAGATATTGTAGAGGTTCTTTTTTTTCTTTTTTCTTTATATTTTCTTTATTCTTATTCAATAATGTTCGTTCCTTTGTTGGGATTGAACTCAGATACTGTTCTGATGTTAGTTGTGAACTAATAGAATCTGAACATTTGAACAGGATCTGAAACTGGAATGTCTGTAAAACAGAATTTCAGTCTGAACACAGTTTGAACATTTGGTGACAGAACATTAGATCCTGTTGGGATCAAATAAAAATGTGGTTAGTATTTGTGCAGATTTATGGTGTAATTCAATTCTTCCAGGAAATAATCATTTTAAAAAAAAACTAACAAAAAATTGCCTTTTTAACAGTATCATGATATATATATATATATATATATATATATATATATATATATATATATATATATAAGCAGATGTTTACATAGACGTTAATGTCAGTATTGATTCTGTGTTGCATGGCTGCAGCAGTCAAATAATCAAGTGACAACTCAAAATTGTTCTTTGGTATCACTAAATGAATCTGAATCAATCATTTAACACTGAATCGAATCTCAGTTAATCGATTCAGAACCTTATGAATCAAAATCAAATCAGTTAAGGAAACTGGCCCTGATACCCGGCCTTCCTAGTCAGACGTTTGTGGATCATTGGTTTGTGCTTGAATCCGTCCTCATGCTCCAGGACTCTGTTCCCGCCTGTTCAGTACCAGCTGTGGATGCAGCAGGTTCAGATGCACCCATGCTCCGTTCAGATGTGGCTTCCTGATAAAGTGTTGTGCTTCGCCACAGATAGTAAATGCGGAGCTTTGTCACCGTTGCCATGGTTACCACATAGCAACTGAGTCTGATGGAGGATGAGGCAGATAACAAAAAAAAAATATGCAAGGTTGATGCTTATTTTTTTTAGGACTAGGAAACTGTGAACAACCTGGAATTTTACTGTCTGTGAAATGTGTCCATGGACTGGACTGGACTGGACTGGACTGGACTGGACTACACTAGACTAGACTAGACTAGACTGGACTGGACTAGACTGGACTAGACTGGACTAGACTGGACTAGACTGGACTAGACTAGACTAGACTGGACTGGACTGGACTAGACTGGACTAGACTAGACTAGACTAGACTAGACTAGACTAGACTGGACTGGACTGGACTGGACTGGACTGTCTTCTCTCTGTAGCACTTTGAGATTCTGCTGAATGAAAAGTGCTTTATAAATGCAGTTTATTATTATTTATTATTACCAGATTTGATGCAGAAAAGCAGACGTGTGCATATGGAACAGCACCACCCCCCAGTGTTTTGTGCTCTGTTATTGTTGTTATGGTACTGTGAAAGTGTTTTAAAAAAGCTAAAATAAAAAGTAAAAACAAAAAAAAATTATACAATAAACAGTTTGTGTTCAGCCCTGTTTGTCAAACATGGCGATTTCAACATGACTAATTATTTAATTGTGTTCACTGTGTGTTTCAAGGTTCTAAAAGTTTTGGATTTTTCAGTATAGTTTAGTTTTATTTAGCTTTGACTAGGGATGTAACAATTACCGGTATAATGTTAAACTGCGGTAAAATCACGTACAGTTAGTATTACCATTTAAATTCTAATTCTCATGATAACCGTGTTTGATTACCGCACTTTAGGGGAAAAACCCCTATGTAAAGATCTGCTTTTATGTCAAATATTCAAGTATAGTTTTAATTTATTACAATTTTAATTTTCTATACCTAATATTTGGAACCAATATTCACTTTTAAAGTCTGTGAAAAGGTTCGTTAAGCATCTGTGTGTTATTTATGCAATAAATTATATACATTTTTCAAATTGGATTTTATATTTTTTTGTGTTTTTTGTCCTTTTGTGTTTTTATAGTAGGTTAAAGGGAAAAAATAATAGACAGATGATACAGATGAAGTTGTGCTGAAAAAACAGATCCAAACATGGGTATAGTAAACATTTGTTTATATAGTATATAAAGGCAAACTCAAAAGGACTGAAAAACAGACAAAATAGGCTCAGACCACTAAGGGTTAATATTGGAATGTTTCTGACACAGAAGGGACACTGGGACTACTATTTTATTTGGTTTTTTTGTTTGTTTGTTTTTCACAATACAACTTGGTTAAATTATTTCAGTGTGTGTATTAGTACTTTTTGAACATTTTGAGCACAATTTCAATAATACTGCGATAATAATGATAACCTTGATAATTTTGGTCACAATAACCGTGATATGAAATTTTCATATTGTTACATCCCTAGTTTTGACTTTTTTTTCTCTAATTCAGTTCGTTTTAATTTGTTTTTAGAGCAGGTTTTTCTAGTTTTTATTAGTTTTCTTTTTTTTTTTTTTTTCGAAATGCTTAGTTTTAGTTTAGATTTAGTTTTGTGGTCTCTTTTCTCTTCTTCTCTGTGCTCCTATTCAAATCAATCCCAGACAGGACTCTGCTGCTTTAGTCTCCATGTTTCCAGGTAGAGTGGGGACCAGAAGACGACTGGAAACCACAAGTGAACACAAGTGACGGAGCAAAAAGTGTCGTATGGTGACAGCACAGAAAACTGATACAGCGAAATAAATCGATTTCGTATCAATCCGACATTGACAAAGACGAAAACGAAGGGAATTTTATCCATAATTTTTATCCATTTTAGTTAGTTTTGTAAACACACAATACAGTTTCGGTTAATTATGGGTTTTTTTTAATTATATTTTTTATTTATTTCAGTTAACGAAAATGTTTTTATGATTCTAGTTTTCGTCATTTCCTTAGTTTTCGTTAAAAATAATAACCTCAGTGTGTTCCCATTCAGTCTACGTCCATGTATTCATCCTCTGTTCAGTTTGACACAATCTAATCAAACTGAAGCCACATCATAAATATGAATGCAGCTGGAACTCCTGTGTGTGTGTGTGTGTGTGTGTGTGTGTGTGTGTGTGTGTGTGTGTGTGTAACGTCCTCACTGTTTTAAAGCATATTTTCAGTTTATTCTGAAATGCATGTTTGATGTGACAAACCCCTGAAACTCCTCTTGTGCTTCAGTCCAGTCAGCTGAAGCAGCACAAACACACGGATGTGCAGACGGTGGAGGCTCTTCACAGGCCGATAAAGACTTCTGGTTCTGAAGTTCGTCTGTTTCCACCAATTATCTGGACTCGTTAACTGAGCTGGAGAACAGAAATGTCCCCGACATCAGCTCATACTTTAGTCCAGTTCTGTCAAAGTCCTGTTAGTTCAGCTTCCACATTCAGCCCAGAATGATCTGAAGTGGATCAGAACCAGGACGATGAGAACAGAGGAGGAAGTCCCGTTACATTATTAAAGTGTTTACGTCTACAACAGTTCCTTAAAAATCTGAATAACATGAATAATCTGAAATGTCTTAAGAACAATAAGTGCGATTTTAACCATATTATACCTTCGTTTATCATCTACACATGTACATTAAACTGACATTACAGCTACACTAAACTAAACATTTAATAACAGACAGAATGTTGTTAAAATGACACTGACCTCTCTTAAACATTTCAGGTTGTTCACATTTTTGTAGAAGGATAGTCTGTAAACAAACATTTTCATGTAATTTTACCTTTTTTTTTTTACACTAAAACAAAGACAGTATTGGCAGTTTTCATTATTTCTAGGTTGATATGACAGTATTTTACTGTTCTGACCCACTTTAGACTGAATTGTTCTGTATGTGGAATCAAGGGATGTAGCAATTACCGGTGTAACGATAAACCGCGGTAAAATTCCCAACGGTTAGTATTACCGGTTATTATTTTAGGGGTAGGGTCTTTCTTAGTTATTTTTTTGGATTATTTTGTTCATTTTGTTGATTATTTGGGGTTTTTTTTAACTCATTTTTTGATTATTTTCTTCATTTTGTTGATTATTTTGGTCTTAGTTGTTTTTTGGATTATTTTTTTCATTTTGTTGATCTTTTGGGGTTTTTTTTAAACTAATTTTTTGGTTATTTTCTTGATTATATTGGTCTTTCTTATTTTTTGGATTATTGTCTTCATTTTGATAATTATTTTCCAAGTTTATTTGAATATTTTGTTCATTTTGTTGATTGTTTTGGGGTTTTTTAAACTCATTTTGGGTTATTTTCTTTGTTTTGTTGATTATTTGTTTGTTTTTTTTAAACTCATTTTTTGATTATTTTCTCCATTTTGTTGATTATTTCGGTCTTAGTTATTTTTTTTGATTATTTTGCTCATTTTGTTGATTATTTGTTTTTTTTTTAACAAATTTTTTGATTATTTTGTTCATTTTGTTCATTATTTTGGTCTTTAGTTATTTTTTGGATTATTTTGTTCATTTTTTTTATCTTTTGGGGTTTTTTTTAACTAATTTTTTGATTATGTTCTTGATTATATTGGTCTTTCTTACTTATTTTTTGGATTATTTTCTTCATTTTGATAATTATTTTTCAAGTTTTTTTGATTATTTTGTTCATTTTGTTGATTGTTTTGGGGTTTTTAAACTCTTTTTTTTTTATTATTATTTTGTTCATTTTGTAGATTATTTTGGTCTTTTTTACTCTTAGGTCTTTTTAACTTTTTTTTTTTTTTTTGGGTAAACCAAAACCAAACGAACCAATGCACTGAAATCTATCCCATAATATCAAACTGTATTCTGACATTAGTCCTTATTGTTTTGGATCCCAGAGCCCTTTTAGAACACAAACCCCTGGATTCAACGGGTCCACAGACTGGGGTCCATTTGTGTCTGACTTTAATTATGATCTGAGGATAATGATGTACTTAATAAAAAAAAAAATCAAATCAAATCCTATCATTGATAATGACTAAAACCAGAGTTAGCCGAGTTTCCTTGAAGTATTTGACATTACTGGTGTAGGACTGGATGTATGGTGTGTGTGTGTGTGTGTGTGTGTGTGTGTGTGTGTGTGTGTGTGTGTGTGTGTGGTGTGTGTGTGGTGTGTGGGGGTGGGGGGGTGGGGGTACTGTTGCCTGTTTATTTGGCTTCTACTATTAAATGTTCTTAACCAATCAGATTCCTTCCCTGGCTCACTGGAGCGCTGTGGCTCCGTCTGTGCTGCTCAGAAATATTGGCTGTAAAATGTTGAGGTGACGGTCCGCTCCTCTGACTGATGGCCTCCAAACAAACTGATATTACCTTGGACAAACCCACTGCACTTTATGGATGTGAGCGGTTCAGAGCGGTTCGGCCGTCGGCTTCTGAGCGTCGGCGCTGTCACTGAGCGTGTGTCATTTCCACTGTGGTGCTTCCTGCCTCTGCTCTCCATCTGAAGAAGTGCTTTTCTGGTATAAAAGTGGGATTTACTTTGTCCAGATCGGTGCAACACATGCAAACAGACACAGTGGCAGTGGGCGGGGCTGTGGGCGGGGCTGTGGGCGGGGCTGTGGGAGCAGTGATGGACGTCCACTGAGCCTGTTTTACATCCACACCAAGGTTCTAATAGTTTTGGATTTTTCATTCTAGTTGAGTTTTATTTAGTTTTGACTTTTTTTTCTCTAATTCAGTTTGTTTTAATTATTTTTAGAGCAGGTTTGATAGTTTTTATTAGTTTTCTTTTTTTTTTCTAAATGCTTAATTTTCGTTACCTCCTCCAGGAGGTATTGTGATCACTTTGCTTTGTTTGTTTGTTTGTTTGTTTGTTTGTTCAACTTTAGGGGAAACTCTTCCACCCATCTTTCCCAAATCTTCCCCACCTATAGGCCTAGGCCCTGGGACCAACCCAGTACATTTTGGGCCAAAGTTCAAGGTCACAGCAAGGTCACAACATCTACAATTTTCCTATCTCTCATCATTGAGTAATTTTCCAAAATTCATCAAAAAAATTCAAACCAACTCTGATTAGCCTCCAATTTGATCCACCTGTAGCTTAGAACAATCTCTTGTATCTGGAACTAAATTGTCCACATCCACTGTGGAATGTGGACTCTGTGGACATTTACATTTAATATTGAAAATCCCATTTACCACACATTTAAAATTAGAACTCAACAAATATTGATTGGAATTTTATATAATTTGACAGACACATGACTGGTACCAAGCTGCAACTTTGTACCAAATATCATTCTGCTCCATTTCTCTTCCATTACGCTCTGTTGACTTTTATTTTTTTATGCACCATTTTCAAGAAATCGTAAAAAATGCAATTCGTGAAATATCATTATGAAGTTTGTTTTGCACATCCATAGTTTAAACAGAAATATTCGATCCACACATGCACAGCGTTCGGGGTGCTTGGCGGAGGTTTGCGTTCTCTAAACACTTGTTTCCACTGTGGTGCTTCCTGCCTCTGCTCTCCATCTGAAGAAGTGCTTTTCTGGTATAAAAGTGGGATTTACTTTGTCCAGTTCTGTGCAACACATGCAAACAGACACAGTGGCAGTGGGCGGGGCTGTGGGCGGGGCTGTGGAAACAGAGATGGGTGTCCACTGAGCCTGTTTACATCCACACCAAGGTTCTAATAGTTTTGGATTTTTCATTCTAGTTAAGTTTTATTTAGTTTTGACTTTTTTTTTCTCTAATTCAGTTAGTTTTAATTCGTTTTTAGAGCAGGTTTGATAGTTTTTATTAGTTTTCATTTTTTTTAAATGCTTAGTTTTAGTTTAGTTTTAGTTTAGTCGTCTCTTTTCTCTTCTTCTCTGTCGTCGTATTCAAATAAATCCCAGACAGGACTCTGCTGCTTTCTCCCAATGATGATAATATTGATATTGATGATGATGATTTTGATGCTGATATTGATGATGATGTTGATGATATTGTTGTTGATATTGATGATGATGCTAATGCTACCCATGCTAACGGCGCTAACCCGTGGCTGTCCTGCAGTGCCTGGCTGTGTGGGAGTCCTTCCTGTTGTCTCTACGAGTGGAACCCAGTGGACAGGAGAATGGAGACGGAGCTTCATAGAGGAGCTGTCCATCACCTCCTCCTCCACCTCCTCCTCCTCCTCCTCCCCCAGCAGAAGTCCAAACCTGATGTGTGTCCACCCCACCCCACCCCCCCTTCTGTCCTCCCATTCTCTGCATTCCAGTGATGACTGTAGGTCATTCAAACACACACACTGTGATCCAAATACCGTACGTTCGTGTTTACACCATCGTGGCCAAATGAAACGCTGTTCCTTTTGTAATCAGACGCAGTTACTTCTCAAACATTTCAGTGCAGAATATCTGTGTCCCAGCGTACGCACCAGACCAAAGCAGAACCCAAACTACTGCACGTGTCATCCTTTTACCGCCTCCAGAACTGGACCACGTTAGAGTAGAAACGAACCAAAACCTGCCAAAACCTCCTGCCGTGCCTCGTGGTCCAGTGAATACACGTCCGTCAGTCGTTGGATAATTTCACCTGTAAAAGCCACAGCGTGCTCTGCAGCTTTAAGACGACTTTGAGGCCACATTTTTAAGGCCCTGATTTGCTCCTTCATAATTTTATCCACATTAAAGTTCAGTTTTGTTGAGACGCACGTGTGCTGGAGCCTGTGCGGTAAATGTGACGCTAACGCCAGCCGCTTCACCCGTTTTACTCCACGCTGCACTACATCCACTGTCAGTCATCTGAGTCGAATATCTGCACTTCTTTGTATGTTTATTACCACATAAGTCACAGGTGTCAAACATGCGGCCCAGGGGCCAAATCCAGCCCACCAAAGGATCCAGTCCGACCCCTGGGATGAATTTGTGAAATACAGGGTGTCCCATGAGTCTTCATACATAGGAGACATAATACATGTGGTTCTAACATGTATTTCTTTATATTTCTTCTTTATAGTTCTTCAGCAGTGGAGGACACGCATTGAAATGTGTTCCTGACAAAATGGCAGTCATATAGAGCATATTATAGAAATAAAAATGGTTTATGTCAAGAAATGTTTATTTTTCCTATGTATGGAGACTTATGGGACACCCTGTATAAATACTACACTAAGATATTACTGGATTACAGAAGCAGTGAACCAGTGTTTTTGATGACTTGGGATGGAATACGAATTATTTTCCAGTGACTGTATCTGTGGAAGAACACTTTCATATGCCTGGAAAACATCAGCAAACCAGCACTTTGGTCATTTATTTCACAATTAATCTGATTAAAATACGTAACATTCGGCACATTTAACCTCCTCAGACCCAGTTATGGGTTTCCTGTGGACAAGAGTTCCACAACCTTATACAAAAAAAAAAAAAAAAGAAAAGAAAACTGTCCACCATAAAGGACATTTCATAAAAATTTAAAAAAAAAAAAAACTGCGTCTGAAAAAACTGTTGCATCATAATGTTTCTAATATAGGCACTGATTTAATAAAAAACAAAAAAAGCTGGTACTTCGCTGACATTTCCTGGATCTGAGGAGGATAAAAATCTGAATAACATGAACAACTGGAAATGTCTTATGAAAAACAAGTGCAATTTTAACAATATTCTGCCTCAGATTATCAGTTTATCCTTTACACATTTGCATTAAAACTTACATTACAATTACAAATGCACAAAACATGTAACAACAGGCAGAAAACTGGTAAAATTGCATGTACTTCTCTTAAGGCATTTCAGATTATTCATGTTTTTTGTAAAATAGTTTGTTAATATAAACATTTTGATGTTATTTTACCTTTTTTTTACACTAAAACAAAGATCAAATGAGCAGTTTTCATTATTTATAGGTTATTATGATCATATTTGACTGGTCCCGCCCACTGCAGATGGAACTGGTCTGAATGTGGAACCTGAACTAAAAGGATTGTTCACATCTTCAGTGTAATTTTTGCATTTCATAAATTCATCCCAGGGGCCGGACTGGACCCTTTGGTGGGCCAGATTTGGCCCCCGGGCCGCATGTTTGACACCTGTGTTCTACTGTATTATCAGATTCAGATTTATTAATTGTTATTCAATAAAAACATCCCAGATGCTGTTAGAGAACGAAACAGCAAAATGCACAGCATGAAATAAAAACACAGAAAAAAAAGATCCTAAAAACACCAATTAAAAATAACCCATTTATATGATAAAATATTAAAAACTGCACTAAAAATAAATAAACAAATAGTAAATAAAGATAAAAAAATGAGATATTGCACGGTGGAGGGGTCCCTGTTGCACCCATCATTAATGTTGGTCAGTTAGCTTTAGCTTTAGCATGTTTCACTCCTCTGTCTTCTGCTGCTCCACCCTCTTTTCCACATATTTACCGTTTATGTTTCCAAAAAAACCCCAAAAAGCCAAAGTCAATGTTTTTTTTCACCAACCAGTGGGCGTCACCATGGAGCCTTCATCTACTTTTTAATTTCCAC
>NC_043976.1:44925094-44942594 GCF_902148855.1 Sphaeramia orbicularis | reverse complement strand
CTATCCAAACAAAAAAAAATACCCTGAAAAATAACCTGAAAAAATTGAAAAATAAGAAAAATCAGTGTAATTTTAATAATATTCTTCCTCCACTTCTCATTAGTCCATGTGCATTCTGGATCAGATCTACAAAGACACTAAACACTGAGGAACAGGAAGAAAAGAGTTCAAACTGGACTGAATTTAATACAGACATTTCAGGTTGGGCACATTTGTTTAGGTTACTCACGTTTTATTGGTACAGGAGAGTTTGGAAATGGAAATATTTTCATAATTTAATGTTACTTTTTGCACTAAAACAAAGATAAAAAAAATTTGAAGTTGTCATTATTTATAGACATAATGTAATATTATTTATTTGCTCTATGTCCTCCCGCTTGGCCACATTATCCGACAGTATAGTGATGTCTCCTATCATCTGTTTGCTGATGACATCCAAATATACTGCTCCTTTAACTCCTCTGAGCCCCACAAACTGAGTTCCTGAACCAACTGCTTGTCAGAGCTGAAGCAGTGGCTAAATGAGAACAGCCTCCATCTGAAGTCCAGCAAAACACAGACCCTCATCACTGCCTCGGACAGTGCAATCCCAAGGATTAAACAGAACCTCGGAGACCTGAGCTCTGCAGTACAGACCAAACTGAGGAATCTGGGTGTCATCTTTGACCAGGACATGTCTTTAGACCACCACTCCAAACACCTGGTGAAGAACTGTTTCTTCCAACTCCGCATCATCTCCAAACTCAGGTCTATGGTGTCCATAAATGAACTTGAGATGATCATTCACGCATTTGTATCTTCTGGCTTAGACACTGGAACAGCCTGTTCATCTGCCTAAACAAGAAGGAGCTGGTCCGTCTACAGCTTGTCCAGAACTCTGACCCACACAAACAGAAGAACCCACATCACTCCCATTCTTAAATCACTCCGTTGGCTTCCTATAGATGGAATGCACATCCGTCAACTTCCACCCAGGCCACGCCCCTCTAAGTCAGACTGAGTGGCCAAAAAAACCTGGCTCAACATGGTGGAGTATAGCAGTAACTCCAGCCAGAGCAGAAAACTGTGGAATATAAGATGAAATTAAAGACAGCTGGACTGGACATGGATCCATCCAAGCTACCAACAACCAGTGTTCTACCAACACTGATCTGGGACAGAAATCACCTATCCTGACATTTACATGAACCTGAGTTCAACGCCGGGAAAATCCCCAATGCAAAGGCTGAAAGCATCCAACAGACCCAGAGTTGTGTCCATCCTGGTCCTGGTTCATTAGAGGATTCCAGCTGGTGAGTGCTTTCATTCAACATACTATTGTTTTGGAGGTTTTGTGTCAGTGCAGACGGAGTTTGTTGGCGGTGATTTGGGCGGTAAAGGCCCAGCAGTAGTGCTCACAGTTCACTACTGATTTACTGGAGTTGAACCCTTAGTACTGACCCAAGTGAGTGGATGATCTACTGGTACTGTGGAGATTTAAGGAGAGTTCCCATCAAATACTGGATCCAACACAGATCCAACAGCTGTGTGCTACAGTAGACCCTGATCTGGAAAACTAGGTTAGCCTCAGTTTAAGCTAGTTTACAAATCATGTAGAGCACAAGGTTCACAATCACACAACTGAAGACACAAACGATTGAGTTCTGAAATCTAGAACTAAATGACAGATGCTAACATTAAGAGCTGTACTAAGAAGGAACGTTAGCCAAAACCAGATGGAATTTAAGGGATGATTTTACACAAGAACACAGCACAAATGAACGTTAGCTGACACAGATCCAGGTTTGGTTGTCTGGATTCCAGTTCTTTCTCTGAATTGCAGCGATCCATCTGCTTCTTCTGTCTGTGGCTTTAGGTCTCCGCTAAAACGATAGCTCCCAGTGCTTTTGAACCTATTTGTGCGATCAATGACACAACAGCTCTGCCCCATTTTTTAGATTGTTCTAAAGTTTTCACAGTATTCAAGACAAAGCCACTACTCATCTCCCTCTTTCTGCCACTCAGTGGGCGGAACTGCGGTGACTTCCGCTAGCGGTGACTTCACGTGCAGACCCTCTATTTTATATCATTTTCATTTCAAAACTCTGGTGCTAACTTTCCGGGCCCTACATGGTCAGACCCCTGCATATGTTACTGCCCTGATCCAGCCCTACAGCTCGGCTCGTAGCCTGAGATCTTCAGGGCAGCACCTGCTGATGGTTCCTCCCACCTTCATTTAGCACACGGGGTGACAGGTCTGTTAAAGCTGTAGCACCTCTTCGTCTTTGGAAGGACCTGCCTCTACACTTACGGTCCATGGAGTCTGGAGAGAGTTTTAAAAAACACCTCCAAACACTCCTGTTCAAACAGGCTTTTGAATTTCCCAACTGACTCAGGGCTGCTACAAACTGATTGCACTTTATGTATTTATCATATTTTGACTGTTTTTTAATTGTATTTTATTGTGTTTCACTGGTATTTTAATTGTATTTTATCTGTACTGTTTATTTGTATTTTGCACTGTAAAGCACTTTGTGACTGTCTGTGAAAAGTACTCCTAAATAAATAAAATTTACTTACGTATTTTTTTCACATCAAACCCAGTAGTAAATCTGCAGTCATTCTTTTTTGCCGGTTCTTCTGCTGTTATTATTTGACTGTAGATCAAATTGGTCTGGATGTTGAACCGACACTAAAATGAGTTCCACAGCCTGGACTGTGGAATTTATACACTTTGTAAATTCATCCCAGGGGTTGGATTGGAACCTTTGGGGGGGACGCATTTGGGCCCCGGGACGCATGTTTGACAGCCCTGTGGTGTATAGTACCTGCTCATTGCTCCTTTGGTTTCATTGGTTTCATTGGTTTCCCTGGTGTTGAACACAGGTTGGTTGACATTCACAGACTCCACATTTAGTGGATTAGACTGTGATTGGACAACAGAAGAGTTCAACGCTGCTGCTGCTGTCGGTGTTTCGTCCTGTTGCTTGATTCCTTTGGAACTCACTTTTAAAGTGTCAGTGACTGGTTGTGGTGTTGGAGCTGCGTCACATTCATCAGGACAGTTTTTGGGTTGAACTCTGAACATGTCTGATGTGATGAAATGTTTGAGGTCGACTGTGACACTGAGCAGCGGAAGTATCGATGAGGAGATGAGAACGAAGGATGACGCTGGAGTCCTGATCAAAGACAGAGACAGTGAAGAGGACGACTCCAACAAGAGAAGAGAAGAGCATCTGACTGGACATGGACCACAGCGTCTACATCCTGGTGTTCCTGTCCATGAACATTCCAGGTAGGAACAGGATGGATGAGACTGAAGCCTGGGACACAACAGAGTGTGTGTGTGTGTGTGTGTGTGTGTGTGTGTGTGTGTGTGTGTGTGTGTGTGTGTGTGCTTTGATGGACGACAGGCTTTGAATGCACCACACTGTGGACCACGGTTATTATCGTTATGGAAAACTAATGAAATGACCAAAACTAGAATTGAAAAAACAGTTTCATTAACTAAATAAATAAAACTATAATTCAAAGAAAAAAACCATAACTAACTGAAACTGCATTGTGTGTTTACAAACCTAAGTAAAACGGATAAAAATTATGGATAAAATTCCCTTCGTTTTCGTCTTTGTCAATGTTGGATTGATACAAAATCGATTTATTTCCCTCTCTCAGTTTTCTGTGCTGTCACCATACGACACTTTTTGCTCCGTCACTTGTGTTCACTTGTGGTTTCCAGTCGTCTTCTGGTCCCCACTCTACCTGGAAACATGGAGACTAAAGTTGGGAGAAAGCAGCAGAGTCCTGTCTGGGATTTATTTGAATAAGACGACAGAGAAGAAGAGAAAAGAGATGACTAAACTAAAACTAAACTAAAACTAAGCATTTAGAAAAAAATGAAAACTAATAAAAACTATCAAACCTGCTCTAAAAACAAATTAAAACAAACTGAATTAGAGAAAAAAAAGTCAAAACTAAATAAAACTAAATTAGAATGAAAACTCCAAAACTATTAGAATCTTTGTCCAATACACATTTACAACAGAAACACAAATGCTCTTCTCTTCTAAGTGACTGTGTTTACTGTAAACGCCTGCTGCTTTATTTGGGGATTTTTCAGAGCAACATATTCAGTAGAGCCACTTAGTGCTGTAGAAGTTAAATACAGACGCGGAAATTAACATCAGATCACTTTTATGAGTTCAACGGGTTTAAAAATAACCGAAGGCTGAAATTCATATGATGTGAAAAAAAACAAAAAAAAACTGCTAAAACTGTCCATTTTCAGAGTGGACGGTCACACTGGCAGCACCGAGCTCAAACTTGTGAAATGCAAAAATTACACTGAAGATAAGAACAGTCAAGGATGTTAAAATAATTCTAGGTCATGTCAGTCTAAAGTGGATCAGACCAGTAAAATACTATCATAATAACCTATAAATAATGAAAACTGTAAATTTGTCTCTTTGTTTTAGTGTAAAAAAAGTAAAATTACACAAAGAAGTTAACTTTTACAGACTAGCCTTTTACAAAAAATGTGAATAACCTGAAATCTCTTAAGAGAAGTATGTGGAATTTTAATCATATTCTGTCTGTTATTTAATGTTGTGTGTATTTGTAGATCCATTAAAACTAATTACGAATTAACTTTTACCTTTTAATTACGAACTAAAAATTATTAAAACTACTGAATTACAGAAAAAAAAGTCCAAACTAAATAAAACTAAACTATAACAAACTAGAAAAGCACTCAGAGAGTGCAGACCTCTGCCAAGGCAGATCAGTGTGCCCCCATGGCCCCCCCCCCCCGCCCCCCGATCACCACCAAAATTTAGTCATTTGTTCCTTGTGCCAGTATCAACATTTCTTGAAAATTTCATCCAAATCCGTCCATAACTTTTTGAGTTACGTGTGACCATGGAAATGCAGTGACTATGCTAAGCTAAGCTAACAGAAGGGCTAAGCTAACAGAAGGGCTAAGCTAAGTTAACAGAAGGGCTAAGCTAAGCTAACAGAAGGGTAATGTCAGCACTGCAGCGCAAACCCTTTAGCTCACTGATCTACCTCATTAATACCTCATGTAAACCTTTATTCGGGTTTAACATTTCCATGTAAACAGAAGAGAAAATACTTTAGTTCTGAATTAATTTCTTCTGGAAAAATAAATTGGATTTAAAAACATCATGTAAGCGTACCCAGTGTCAGAGCAGATTCAGCAGGAGGAGCTGCTGACTGGGTCCAGTACTGCCGTCTGTCATAGATACCATGGCATAAACCAGTGCACATGTGTGTTGTGCTTTCATCGGCCTCAGGTTCTGTCTTTAACTCGTCTGTGTTGGATTTCTGGATCAGGATCAAACACATACATGCTGGTCCAATCTAAAACTCACCCCTTAGCCCCTCCCCTCCGACTCATCGAGAATCAGGACACCCCTACCTCTTCATATTGTTGAAGAAAAATCACAAAACTTGGTTCAAGTTTGCTGCGATGAGTGTAGCTTTATTTGTGTTCCGGAGCACAGTGAGAGTACCGATGCAGACAGAGTGTGTTTCAGCAGTCTGACCCCGAATCTACGGTTTCAGATGGTGTTTATACAGTTACTTCAAAGCAGTCAACAGAAAACAAAAGACAAACAAAGTAATAAAGAAAAAGGGGGTTGTACTTCAGGAAGGAGACAAGAGAATTTACATTCAGGGGAAAGGGGAGGGGGTCACACTCCAGGAAGGGGGGGTTCACACCAAGGGAAGGGAGGGTAAGTGTCTCAGACCTGATGGAGGCATCTGAACATTTAATCAGAACATCACTGGTTAATGCTAAACAGGTTAGCTCGGCAGGGAACAGGAAACAAAAGGTCTGTGTTCTCAAATCACAAATTTTCTTCCTCAATATGAATGCACAAATGGAGGGGGTGGGCTAAGGGGGAGGGGCCAAGGGGTGAACTGGTATTGGGTCTTTGTGTTTCCTCTCAACCACCTTTACTGATCCACTTCCTGTTTGTCACAGCAGCTGCTGATTCCAGCTCTGTGATTGGTTCCACAGTCTGTCCATCAGCTGCTGTTACACAATCCACTGACAGAACCTGTTCAACTCAACATGTGGGTTCAAATGATTAATATATGAGTTGAATAACTGCAGATCAGTTCTGGTTGAATGTTTTTTTAATTCAACCATCAAACATAAACTGAACAATAGTCAGTGTGCTGCCCCCACCTCAGATGGTGCACTGTCTCTTTAAGAATGTGGGGGAGTTGCTGCTCAGGTAATAGAGTGAATGCACATACGTCACTTCCCCCCTAGGCCACGCCCCTCTCAGTCAGACTGAGCGGCAAAAACAAAGCGGCTCAACATGGCGGAGTATAGCAGTAACTCCAGCCAGAGCAGAAAACTGTGGAATATCAGATGAAATTAAAGACAACTGGACTGGACATGGATCCATCCAAGCTACCAAACAACCAGTGTTCTACCAACACTGATCTGGGACAGAAATCACCTATCCTGACATTTACATGAACCTGAGTTCAACGCCGGGAAAATCCCCAATGCAAAGGCTGAAAGCATCCAGCAGACCCAGAGTTGTGTCCATCCTGGTCCTGGTTCATTAGAGGATTCCAGCTGGTGAGTGCTTTCATTCAACATACTATTGTTTTGGAGGTTTTGTGTCAGTGCAGACGGAGTTTGTTGGCGGTGATTTGGGCGGTAAAGGCCCAGCAGTAGTGCTCACAGTTCACTACTGATTTACTGGAGTTGAACCCTTAGTACTGACCCAAGTGAGTGGATGATCTACTGGTACTGTGGAGATTTAAGGAGAGTTCCCATCAAATACTGGATCCAACACAGATCCAACAGCTGTGTGCTAGAGGAGCCCCTGATCTGGAAAACTAGGTTAGCCTCAGTTTAAGCTAGTTTACAAATCATGTAGAGCACAAGGTTCACAATCACACAACTGAAGACACAAACGATTTAGTTCTGAAATCTAGAACTAAATGACAGATGCTAACATGAAGAGCTGTACTAAGAAGGAACGTTAGCCAAAACCAGATGGAATTTAAGGGATGATTTTACACAAGAACACAGCACAAATGAACGTTAGCTGACACAAATCCAGGTTTGGTTGTCTGGATTCCAGTTCTTTCTCTGAATTGCAGCGATCCATCTGCTTCTTCTGTCTTTGGCTTTCGATCAACGCTAAAACGAGAGCTCCCAGTGCTTTTAAACCTATTTGTGCGATCAGTGGCACAACAGCTCTGCCCCATTTTTTAGATTGTTCTAAAGTTTTCGCAGTATTCAAGACAAAGCCGCTACTCATCTCCCTCTTTCTGCCACTCAGTGGGCGGAGCCGTGGTGACCTCCGTTAGCGCTGACCTCATGTGCAGACCCTCTATTAGCTGCTGTTCTTCAGTTTTGTTGAGTCACTGTCTCTGACATGTGCTGTTTAAGTTGCTGCTGATTTCTATCTTTTACATTCATTCTTCTTTTGGAACCTGGAGAAAGTTATGTCTGTAAGTCAGTTAAGTTCATGTATGTTCATATAATGTTCGCATAGTGTGCCTGTAGTTAATTTAAAAAGAGTATTTCATTGAATGAATGCTTACAGCTAAAAATGCTAATGCATGTTTTCACTGGAACTATGCTAAGTCACATGTTTGTCTATTATCCTTTGGATTGCTGATTGTGTATTGTATGAGGACAGTTCAGTTATACTGTACATTTTCTTTGTTTGTATTTCCGTTTCAGAGGTTAAAGTTCATGCTGAAAGCCTCCATAAATATCCCAAAACGTTCATCGGACTCCTGGGTGTTTATTGGAGGACCTGTTAGCTATCTGCTAAGCTAGACAAGCACATTCTCGTTCTACTAGGGCAGAATAATCAGTTTAATTCAGTCTGGGTCGATTTCAGTCGATTCATTCATGATTCCTCCAGTTGGACTGATCCTGCTCAACCTAAATGTGCCAGTTTCATCTTGTGGTGGTTCATCTGCTGCTGTTCAGTCATGTCATATATTTGGATTTGAACCTTCATCTGTGTCTCATGTGCTGCTTTGGTATTTAGACGCCGTTTGTCAAAGTCAAAGCACAAACACAGTTCAGACAGATTTGGATCCAACCTGATCAGCCTCAGTTTCCTGTTTGGTTCCTCATGTGGACATGTTGGAGTTCGAATCCCAGTCTTGTCCTGTTTTCATGGCTGTCCTTTGTGTTTTTCCTGCAGGGCTCCTGTCTGAAAACAACAGCACTTCAACAGGTAAGAAATGCAGGAAGGAGGGATGTGAACTGGGCTGAAGCTGAACATCCTGGTTCAGGTGGTTTTCATCTGAACAAACTGGAGCCAATGCAGAGGATTCAGGAAGGATGGGTTTACAGAAGCTCCACTGAGCACGCTCAGCTCCTGTTCCTGACATTTGGACAAGTGTGGCTTTAAAGATCCACAAGTGAAGGAAACACTGACAAACAGGAGCAGACTGAGCCATTCAATTCACTGACTGAATGAATGAGGGATGAACTGAGTCCGTTTGGACACAAAATCTGTCAGTGGGGATGGGAGTCGATTAGAATTTAACAATTCTGATTCCATTATCAATTTTGCTTATCAATTCTCATTGGGTGAGGGAATAAAAGAGTACAAACAGGTGTGTTTGCATTAACTGTCTTTTATATTTCCATCTGCACAGAAAATAGAACATATACAGTATGAACAAATGGGGGGGGGGGGTGTGCAGTGAAAGACTCTTTACTGATTCCTCTATTGCTGCATTTCCACTACGTGGAACTGGTTAGACTCTGTTCGTCTCCCGTTGTTGTGCATCTCATTTCCTTTCCCCTATCTTCAGAAACTTGTATTTGAGGGGCTACGACGTTTGTTGCCTGCACCAGAACCGGAACTAGGCCTGGTGTTCACTCTACCGCTACGTTCACAAGCATTGCTAAGTAATGAATCAAATACGTGACATTTCTGTAAATGAATCACATGTGGACAAATGTTGGAGCATTTTGGAGGGATTCCACCTTTAGAAGACATGGAAGCTTTGACAGTGTTCCAGTGGACCTGGTGCAGTCTGTTTAGACCTGGTGTGGTCTGTTTGGACCTGGTGTGGTCTGTTTGGACCTGGTGCAGTCTGTTTAGACCTGGTGTGGTCTGTTTAGACCTGGTGTGGTCTGTTTGGACCTGGTGTGGTCTGTTTAGACCTGGTGTGGTCTGTTTAGACCTGGTGTGGTCTGTTTGGACCCGGTGTGGTCTGTTTAGACCTGGTGTGGTCTGTTTGGACCTGGTGTGGTCTGTTTGGACCTGGTGTGGTCTGTTTAGACCGTTTCTGCCTCAACGCCATGTTGGCTACATTCGGACCATAACAGTGCAGTGTAATGTCATGGCGCATGTGCAGCAAAGGCCGAATCAATAAGCAGAATCGTTAAACAGGCAGGTAAACGATTCCAAGGAATCAAGCTACTGCGATCCGGTTCTCAAAATGAACCGGTTCTTGATGCCCATCCTGATATGTCAGTGGGACTGAAAACACTGTTCACACATGGAAACCATATGTGGTCAATAATCCAGTCCATGTGGTCCAGATGGGCTGGTGTGGTTCTGGACTGGACTCTGACTGGTCTGTCTTATTTCTACAGAGTCTGTCCACTTCAGGTTGGTGGGAGGAGCCAGTCGTTGTCATGGTGACCTGGAGATGAAACGACAGGATGGAAACTGGAAACCAGTGAATGGGTTTAACTGGTACAGGAAGTTAGGAAACAGAGTTTGTGCAGAACTGGACTGTGGATCTGTAGTTTCAGGGAGACGCAGAAGGACTCTTTCATTTATAGATAATTGGAAGATCAGACCAGACTGTGTTGAATCTGAACTGAGGAACTGTTTTACATCTCATACACGTCTCTCTTCATTCCTGGAGCTGAGTTGTTCAGGTAAGAGCATGAACACTGAACCCTAACCCTTCCACTGTCACTGTGGGCTCCAGACTCTGTGGACTCTCAGATCCTGGTCGGTCCAAGACTTCAACTCACATTTAATGTGAACTCACACAAACTGATCAATACAATCAATATAATCAATAATATCCACGTCCACAAATAAACAGCTGATGAACATCATGTCACACAGAAGAAACAAACACAAACATATGAATATGAGTCTCCTCCAGTCCACTACAGTCCAGTAAAATCCACTATATAGTCCATCCCTCAGGTCCTGGTCTACTCCAGTCCACTACAGTCCAGTAAAATCCACTATATAGTCCAAGCCCCAGACCCTGATCTACTCCAGTCCACTACAGTCCAGTAAATCCACTATATAGTCCATCCCTCAGGTCCTGGTCTACTCCAGTCCACTACAGTCCAGTAAAATCCACTATATAGTCCAAGCCCCAGACCCTGGTCTCCTCCAGTCCACTACAGTCCAGTAAAATCCACTATATAGTCCAAGCCCCAGACCCTGGTCTCCTCCAGTCCATTAGAGTCCCTTAGAGTCCACTTCAGACTCTAGTCTTATTCCAGTCTTCTTCCATCTGTGTCCACAGACTCTGTCAGACTGGTCCATGGGTCCAGTATGTGTTCAGGCAGACTGGAGGTCCGGTCTAACCAGTCCAGGTTCTGGTCCTCAGTGTGTGAAGGACACTTGGACCTTCGTGGTGCCCAGGTGGTCTGTAGGGAGCTGGGCTGTGGGGCTCCTGGGCTCCTCCAGGGGGCGCTCTCTGGAGCAGCGGAGGCTCCTGTGGTGCAGACGTTCACCTGTGAAGGCCATGAGTCTGCTCTGCTGGACTGTGGAAGCTCAGGGGCACAGACCTGCTCATCTGGAACAGCTGTGGACCTTACCTGCACAGGTGGGCGGAGCTTTGACTGACACCAGCTGACATCAGTTCACTCACTTTGAGCTCATTTATCTGTCACTTGTATTTGATCAGATCCTGATGATGTCAGACTGGTGGGAGGAGCCAGTCGCTGTAACGGTACAGTACAGATCAAACATCATAGAGAATGGAGATACATGGGATATGGTCATTCCTTTGACCCCTGGACCCTGAAGGCAGCAGATGTCATATGTCGTCGACTGGACTGTGGATCTGCTGTTTCTGGGAGAAGATCTGATTCATCTGGTCCTGTGTGGTCCATCAACCCCTCCTGTCTTCTCTCTACATCTGCACTGATGGACTGTGTGAAACCAGATACTGTGTCCACTAGCTCTGCCCTGTCCCTCACCTGTTCAGGTAAGTCTACTGATGATGGTCCTGATTCTGTCCCAGTTCTTCCATGAGTCCATTCAGGTGTGTTTTATCTGAGCTGGGTCAAACCAGACCCAGTCAGACCAGGTCCACACATTGGACAGTTGGACTGAAACATCAAACACATGCAGCTGAATTCAGTTCCAGTCCATGAACGTGGTCACATGACTCTGCTTTCCAACAGGCTGTTGAACAGCTCAGAAGGACTGAGTCCATTAGTTTGAACTGGACTTTGTGTTGGTCCATGTGCTCTTTTTCCAGCTCTATGTGGGTCTGCTGGACTCTGAGGACCCCATGGAAACATCACTGACACTAAAGCGCGTCCTTAAATGCAGATGTTTGACATGAGCCACATGTTTCCAGTGGTCTGAGATGAACCAGTGCACAGGTCACTGATCAAACCCACTGCATTATGGTGCATTCACTGACCACTGGGATTGTGTGTGTGCCTTTGAACAGACCCCACTCACACATACTGAATGTTCAGTCTGACTTCAGAATGACTGTGTGTCCACCAGCGCTGACGTTCAACTAACTCTAACCTGTGACTGAGGATCCACAGAGTGGACCTGAGGCCTGTTTGAGTCCAGTCTGAATGTAAGCCCAGAAACAGACTCTGCGTTGGTTTAGCCTCTGCGTTCGCTGACCCATCGTTAGCTCACTATTTGTGTTGAAGGGTGCTAACGGTGCGTTCACTATTTAACCCAGAAACAAAACCCTGGAGTCCAAAGCGCCGAGCCGTACAGGGTGTTTCCTGGAAACAGATGGATCTGACACTGTTTATGGTACTGACATCCACAAAACCACAGTTTTGCCCTCAGTGTCCATTTGAAAAGGCATCTAATGTTGTCTGTGGAATAGAAATGCTGTCGTTTGAAGGGTTTGTGTGGATGGATAGGATGGAGATGGAAGATGGATACCTGATACCTGCACTTTGACAAATTCTAAACACACATTCCTATGTTAAACGTCATTGGTGTAGACACTTGTCACTCAAACATGTCTGACTAATGGGGAAGCATCTGCCTACTGTGGGATGTTTGTGTCAAAATGTTTCAATCAAAAAAAAAAAAAAGACTTCAAAACTGTTTTCACTTCAAAGAAAATATTTTTTTTGATCGAAGTGATATTTTTTTGGGATTGAATAATAAAGACACAAATACCCTATCCTAATATGGCCCAAATACTAAAAAGATGACTGCAATAAAAAAAGAAAAAAAAACTTTTTCAAAGAAAACAAGTGTTCAAATGCAATTTTGTGGATCTCAATTTTTTAAAAAAAACAACACTTTTTTTCTTTGATTGAAAAGGGTTTTTTTTTATTGAAGTGAAGTTTTTTTTTTGATTGAAAATATTTTTTTGGTTAAGGCAACTTTGCTTTTGTTTAATTAATAAAGACACAAATCTCCCTCCATACTCATTCAACACTAAAGGGCCTTTTATTGGTGTGTTCTGTGTTCTGCTGTTTTCTTTGAGGACGTTGTGGTTCTGCTTGAACTGGTCCATGAGTCCAGTTCAGTTCCTGTGTCACTAATGACTGACAGGAGGCTTTGACAGAGTCCACCCTCACACCCCCGTCTGTCCAGGGGCTTTTGTGTCTTTAAACATGTGTGTGTGTTGTTGTGGGTCCACAGACTCTGTCAGACTGGTCCATGGTTCCAGTCGGTGTTCAGGCAGACTGGAGGTCCGGTCCAACCGGTCCTGGTCCTCAGTGTGTGAAGAGGATTTGGACCTGAACGACACCCAGGTGGTCTGTAGGGAGCTGGGCTGTGGGGCTCCTGGGCTCCTCCAGGGGGGGCTCTATGGAGAGGGGGAGGCTCCAGTCTGGACCAGTGAACTCCAGTGTGAAGGAAATGAGTCTGCGGTCCTGGACTGTAGGAGGTCCAGCTCAGCTGGGAAGACCTGCTCACCTGGAACAGCTGCTGGACTCACCTGTTCAGGTACCAAGGGGGCGTGGCTTTCATACGACAGTGTGTTTCTTTGACTCACGTCTTTGTGTCTCTGCTCACATCCAGGTGGGGTCAGGTTGGTGGGACTGCAGAACCGCTGTGCTGGTACTTTGGAGATCCAACAGCAGGAACACTGGAGACCAGTAGGAGACTACTATAAACACTGGGACCTGAAGTCTGGATCTGCTGTGTGTCAGTATCTGGACTGTGGATCAGCTGTTTCAGTCAACACAACAGATGATTCTCCACTCAGACCTGTGTGGGTGGCGTCTTTTCCTTGTCTAAAGCTGACATCTGGACTGAGGGACTGTGTTGATCTTGATGGTTCCCATAAACACTCCTCTGGTGTGGACGTGGTGTGTTCAGGTACAAACGGACACAAACTGTGTCTGAACTGAATTCTCAGTGACCAGATGGTTCTGACTCTGACGTTTAAAGTTCCATCTAATGAATCTGTTCATTTCATCAGTTGATTATTTTGTCTCAGTTCATTGTTTTTTGGGTCAAATGTGTCAAATATTGACCTTTGACCTTTGGAACGTCCAGATCTCAAATGAACGTCTTCATTTGGACCAGATGAGGCTGAAAACACAAACAGATTTCCCATTAGTCTCATTTAGGACAAAAGGACCAAATGTTGACATGTGAGACTGTAAAACCACCACATGTGTGTCCTTTTTTACCCATAATGCCTTTGAAGGTCAGCTGTGCTCTAAATGACCCATTCCTCATGTTTTCATTGGTCAGTGTTCATCCCATCCCAAACTCCTGTGGATCAGATCCATCTGTGTCTCTGAGGAGGATGGATTCTCTGACTGCTTGTTTGTGCTCATGTGTGCTGCTTGGTCCAATCATGTCTCTGTGTGTGGACAGATCTGCTGCCTCAGCCCAACATCTCCCTGTCTGACGGGGTCTTTGAGGTCTACCAGCAGGGGTTCCGGGTGCTGGTGTTCTCCGACTTCACCATCACATGCTCCGTCCGACCACAGTACCCAGGAGGCTCCTTCCAGCTGATCTCCAACACTGAGAAGCCGCTGAACCTCACCCTGCCGGCTGTCAATCACTCCGCCCGCTTCCTGTTGTCCTCCATGGGCTACGCCCACCGAGGGAACTACACATGTGTTTATCACGTGGACGTTTATAACCGCAGCTTCACATCGTCTCAGAGCCCCGCCCTCTATCTCACTGTCGGAGGTAATGTCATGATAAATGCACACAAAACACCCACAATGCATCAGTAACAGTCACATGACCATGTTTAAGTTTATACTTCTTCCTACTCCTTTTCGACCGTGCAAAATTCAGACTTGTATGTGTTTGAAGATAGATTCTGTTCATTTAAATGTTTTATTTAGTTTTGTTTTATTTTGTTTCTTTGCATGTTTGAAATAAATAAATCAAATCATGTTCCACAATGTTCCCAGTGAGCAGAGTGAACAGCTGTGAGCAGAACCACGATGGTAGAACTGAGATCAGGTAAAGCCGGTCCAGTTGAACCTGTCAGAGACTGGGCTGAACCAACAAACACTCCTTTAATCTGAGCTCAGTTCAAAGCACAGCTGAGTTTAAACCCAGGTTTAAACCCAGGTTTAAAGCCAGTCCATCCAGTTGAATGTGAAGCCCAGTTAGTGTCCACAGTTCAAGGTGCATCTGTACATGTGTGTGTGTGGTCCACATGTCCAGGGTCTAGAGGGGGTCCGCTGGTATCAGTCAGTCTAGGAGCTGCAGCAGATGGAGGTCTGGACCAACACAGTTGGACACATGCACTGGAGTCCAGTCTGTCCAATAGGACCAGTCCACTGCAACAACATCAACCAACACTTTGAAGTCAACTTCAGCTCAGAACTCAACTCATGGAATCTACAAACCAGTCCGACTAAAACCTGTGGGTCTGAGGGTCCACAATGTCCACAGATTAAAGTCCAACCTAAACTGGTCTGGATCGGACCAGTTGGAGACACTGGTCCTGTTTTTTCCTTCTGTCTCGTGTGTCCACAGACACATTCAGTCTGAAAAACACAAACGTCTGAACCAGGATTTTATTAGAACTAGTTCAGATCTGTCCAGTGGATAAGTACTGCACTGACCCATGGGTTTGAGCTGCAACAAGCAATTTAAGACCAACTGAGGCAACGGGCAACTTCTCATGTCTGAAACAACATGAGATAAAACATGTCCTGTGGTCGAGGAACAGATGGAACTGAAACGAATAAAACTGGGAGAAACTGTCCATCATGCCTAGTGCCTCCAGTCCAGGCATGTGGGTCAGTGTCCTGATGTGGGCTTGGTTCAGTGGGTCAGGTCTTGGTTCCATTAGATGAGGTCATCACCATTGCCTACCACCCCTGGCAGGGTACAGGGTACAGGGTACAGGGTTCAGGGTATAAGGTACAGGGTACAGGGTACAGGGTACAGGGTATAAGGTACAGGGTATAAGGTACAGGGTACAGGGTTCAGGGTTCAGGGTATAAGGTACAGGGTACAGGGTACAGGGTACAGGGTATAAGGTACAGGGTTCAGGGTTCAGGGTATAGGGTACAGGGTACAGGGTATAAGGTACAGGGTACAAGGTTCAGGGTTCAGGGTTCAGGGTATAAGGTACAGGGTACAGGGTTCAGGGTATAGGGTACAGGGTACAGGGTATAAGGTACAGGGTACAAGGTTCAGGGTTCAGGGTATAAGGTACAGGGTACAGGGTATAAGGTACAGGGTACAGGGTACAGGGTATAGGGTACAGGGTACAGGGTTCAGGGTTCAGGGTATAAGGTACAGGGTACAGGGTTCAGGGTTCAGGGTATAGGGTACAGGGTACAGGGTATAAGGTACAGGGTACAAGGTTCAGGGTTCAGGGTATAAGGTACAGGGTACAGGGTACAGGGTATAAGGTACAGGGTACAGGGTATAAGGTACAGGGTACAGGGTTCAGGGTTCAGGGTATAAGGTACAGGGTACAGGGTTCAGGGTTCAGGGTATAGGGTACAGGGTACAGGGTATAAGGTACAGGGTACAAGGTTCAGGGTTCAGGGTATAAGGTACAGGGTACAGGGTACAGGGTATAAGGTACAGGGTACAGGGTACTCCACCTTTCTCTTGGTCAGTCCTTGTGAGCTCCTTCCTCTAGAACTTCATTGTGTGTATGTGGTTTTCTACACAGTGGTTCCAGGTTGGTCCTGGTCTTCCTCTGCCTCCTGTTGCCTGTAGGTTCCACTCTAGTGCTGGTCTTGTGATGTCATTTCCTGGCTTTCTGAGGGTCTGTCCAGTCCATGTCTATTTCCGTAGTTGGATTTCTTCTTCTGTTGGGTTCGGTCCACCCATACTTCTTCATTTGTCTCCTTGTTTCCATTTGATCTTCAGGATTGTTCTCATGCATCTGTTGGTGACAGTCTGGACGTGGTCTGGACTGTCTTTGTGTCTTCCATGTTTCACAGCCACAGAACTGATTTCACATGAGTTTACAGCTGTGTGTGTGTGCGTTGTCAGGTCTTTGTGTCGTTCCAAACTTGTGTCCAGTGGCTGAATGCTGTTCTTTCTTTCCTGATTCCTGCTTTTATTTCAGCTTCTGCTCTGCTGTGTTTGTCGATGATCCTCCAAAGGTTGGAGTCTTCCAGGGATCTTTTATCCGCTGTGACAGGATTAGTTGATATTTTGTGGAACTGAAGAACTTTGGACTTTCCTGGATGTATGTGTGGGCTGCAGGTTCAGTTCATCTGTCTGTTTGCATCTGTACATGTGTAGGAGACAGTCGGCCCAGACCGTCCACAAAGTCTAGGCCACAGGTGTCAAACATGCGGCCCGGGGCCAAATCCAGCCCACCAAAGGACCCAATCTGGCCCATGGGATGAATATGTGAAATCCAAAAATTACACTGAAGATATGAACAAGTGTCAAGATCATTTTAATTCAGGTTCCACATACAGACACATACAGTGTAATTAGACAGTAAGTGGGTCAGAACCAGAAAAATATATAAACAGAATAAACTATAAATAATGACAACCCCACATTTTCTCTTTAATTTTTTGGTGTAAAAAGGAAAATTACATGAAAATGTTACATTACCAAACTCTACTTTTACAAAAAATATGAATAACCTGAACAAATATGAACAAACAGAAATGTCTTAAGAAAAGTAAATGTAATTGTACCAATATTCTGCCTGTTACCAAATGTTTTGTGTGATTGTAACACACATGTGTAAATGATAAACTGATAAACTGAGGCAGAATATTGTTAAAATTGCACTTGTTTTTCTTCAGACAATTCCAGTTGTTCCTGTCATTCAGATTTTTAAGGAAACTTCATAGATGTTAACCTGATCAGAATAGAATTTAGCTTTTCCCTGTTATTCT